>NC_086320.1:389954981-389956046 GCF_036172605.1 Pelobates fuscus | reverse complement strand
GAGAGAGAGAGAGAGGTAACCGGGGGGGGGGGGAGAGAGAGAGAGGTAACCGGGGGGGGGGGAGAGAGGGAGGGAGAGAGGGAGAGAGAGAGAGAGAGGTAACCGGGGGGGGGGGGAGAGAGAGAGAGAGGTAACCGGGGGGGGGGGGGAGAGAGAGAGAGGTAACCGGGGGGGGGGGAGAGAGAGAGGTAACCGGGGAGAGAGAGAGAGGGGTAACCGGGGGGGGAGAGAGAGAGAGAGGTAACCGGGGGGGGGAGAGAGAGAGAGGTAACCGGGGGGGGGAGAGAGAGAGAGGTAACCGGGGGGGGGGGAGAGAGAGAGGTAACCGGGGGGGGAGAGAGAGAGAGAGGTAACCGGGGGGGGGGAGAGAGAGAGAGGTAACCGGGGGGGGGGAGAGAGAGAGGTAACCGGGGGGGGGGAGAGAGAGAGGTAACCGGGGGGGGGGGAGAGAGAGAGGTAACCGGGGGGGAGAGAGAGAGAGAGAGAGGTAACCGGGGGGGAGAGAGAGAGAGAGGTAACTGGGGGGGGGGAGAGAGAGAGAGGGAGAGAGAGAGGTAACCGGGGGGGGGGGAGAGAGAGAGAGGTAACCGGGGGGGGGGAGAGAGAGAGAGGTAACCGGGGAGAGAGAGAGAGAGAGAGGTAACCGGGGGGGGGGGAGAGAGAGGGTAACCGGGGGGGGGGGAGAGAGAGAGAGGTAACCGGGGAGAGAGAGAGAGAGAGAGAGGTAACCGGGGGGGGAGAGAGAGAGAGGTAACCGGGGGGGGGAGAGAGGTAACCGGGGGGGGGGAGAGAGAGAGAGGGATAGAGAGAGGTAACCGGGGGGGAGAGAGAGAGAGAGAGAGAGAGGTAACCGGGGGGGGAGAGAGAGAGAGAGGTAACCGGGGGGGGGGAGAGAGGGAGAGAGAGAGGTAACCGGGGGGGGAGAGAGAGAGGTAACCGGGGGGGGGGAGAGAGAGGGGGGGAGAGAGGGAGAGAGAGGTAACCGGGGGGGGGGGGAGAGAGAGGTAACCGGGGGGGGGAGAGAGGGAGAGAGAGGTAACCGGGGGGGGGGGGGGGAGAGAGGTA
>NC_086320.1:389664981-389949981 GCF_036172605.1 Pelobates fuscus | reverse complement strand
GGGGGAGAGAGAGGGGTAACCGGGGGGGGGAGAGAGAGAGGTAACCGGGGGGGGGAGAGAGAGGTAACCGGGGGGGGGAGAGAGAGGTAACCGGGGGGGAGAGAGAGAGGTAACCGGGGGGGGGGAGAGAGAGAGAGGTAACCGGGGGGGAGAGAGAGAGAGAGAGAGAGGTAACCGGGGGGGGGAGAGAGAGAGAGAGCGGTAACCGGGGGGGGGAGAGAGAGAGAGAGAGAGGTAACCGGGGGGGGAGAGAGAGAGAGAGAGGTAACCGGGGGGGGAGAGAGAGAGAGAGAGGTAACCGGGGGGGGAGAGAGAGAGAGGTAACCGGGGGGGGGAGAGAGAGAGGTAACCGGGGGGGGGAGAGAGAGAGGTAACCGGGGGGGGAGAGAGAGAGAGGTAACCGGGGGGGGGAGAGAGAGAGGTAACCGGGGGGGGGAGAGAGAGAGGTAACTGGGGGGGGGAGAGAGGTAACCGGGGGGGGGAGAGAGAGAGAGAGAGAGAGAGAGGTAACCGGGGGGGGGGAGAGAGAGAGGTAACCGGGGGGGGGGGGGAGAGAGAGAGAGAGAGTTAACCGGGGGGGAGGGAGAGAGAGAGAGAGTTAACCGGGGGGGGGGAGAGAGAGAGAGAGAGAGGTAACCGGGGGGGGGGAGAGAGAGAGGTAACCGGGGGGGGAGAGAGAGAGAGAGGTAACCGGGGGGGGAGAGAGAGAGAGAGGTAACCGGGGGGGGGGGGAGAGAGAGGTAACCGGGGGGGGAAGAGAGAGAGAGAGGTAACCGGGGGGGGGGGAGAGAGAGAGCGAGGTAACGGGGGGGAGAGAGAGAGAGAGAGAGAGAGCGAGGTAACTGGGGGGGAGAGAGAGAGCGAGGTAACCGGGGGGGGGGGCAGTGAGAGTATGATTAGTATCGGGGGGGGGGCAGTGAGAGGATAAATGGTATCAGCAGTGAGAGGATAATTGGTATCAGCAGTGAGAGGATAATTGGTATCAGCAGTGAGAGGATAATTGGTATCAGCAGTGAGAGGATAATTGGTATTAGCAGTGAGAGGATAATTGGTATCAGCAGTGAGAGGATAATTGGTATCAGCAGTGAGAGGATAATTGGTATCAGCAGTGAGAGGATAATTGGTATCAGCAGTGAGAGGATAATTGGTATCAGCAGTGAGAGGATAATTGGTATCAGCAGTGAGAGGATAATTGGTATCAGCAGTGAGAGGATGATTGGTATCAGCAGTGAGAGGATAATTGGTATCAGCAGTGAGAGGATGATTGGTATCGGGGGGCAGTGAGAGAATAATTGGTATGAGGGGGCAGTGAGATGATGATTGGTATCAGCAGTGAAAGTTTAATTGGCATGGGCAGTGAGAGGATGATTGGTATCAGCAGTGAGGATGATTGGTATCAGCAGTGAGGATGATTGGTATCAGCAGTGAGAGGATGATTGGTATCAGCAGTGAGAGGATGATTGGTATCAGCAGTGAGAGGATGATTGGTATCAGCAGTGAGAGGATGATTGGTATCAGCAGTGAGAGGATGATTGGTATCAGCAGTGAGAGGATGATTGGTATCAGCAGTGAGAGGATGATTGGTATCGGGGGGGCAGTGAGGGGATAATTGGTATCGGGGGGGCAGTGAGGGGATAATTGGTATCGGGGGGCAGTGAGGGGATAATTGGTATCGGGGGGCAGTGAGGGGATAATTGGTATCGGGGGGCAGTGAGGGGATAATTGGTATCGGGGGGCAGTGAGGGGATAATTGGTATCGGGGGGCAGTGAGGGGATAATTGGTATCGGGGGGGCAGTGAGGGGATAACTGGTATTAGCAGTGAGAGGATAATTGGTATCGGGGGGGCAGTGAGAGGATAATTGGTATCGGGGGGGCAGTGAGAGGATAATTGGTATCGGGGGGGCAGTGAGAGGATAATTGGTATCGGGGGGGCAGTGAGAGGATAATTGGTATCGGGGGGGCAGTGAGAGGATAATTGGTATCGGGGGGGCAGTGAGAGGATAATTGGTATCGGGGGGGCAGTGAGAGGATAATTGGTATCGGGGGGGCAGTGAGAGGATAATTGGTATCGGGGGGGCAGTGAGAGGATAATTGGTATCGGGGGGGCAGTGAGAGGATAATTGGTATCGGGGGGGCAGTGAGAGGATAATTGGTATCGGGGGGGCAGTGAGAGGATAATTGGTATCGGGGGGGCAGTGAGAGGATAATTGGTATCGGGGGGGCAGTGAGAGGATAATTGGTATCGGGGGGGCAGTGAGAGGATAATTGGTATCGGGGGGGCAGTGAGAGGATAATTGGTATCGGGGGGCAGTGAGAGGATAATTGGTATCGGGGGGACAGTGAGAGGATAATTGGTATCGGGGGGACAGTGAGAGGATAATTGGTATCGGGGGGACAGTGAGAGGATAATTGGTATCGGGGGGGCAGTGAGAGGATAATTGGTATCCGGGGGGCAGTGAGAGGATAATTGGTATCGGGGGGGGCAATGATGGAAAATACTGTTGTGCGTGGATAATGAAATGTGATCGTACACATTGTTAATCTTTTCTGTCTCTTTAATATGTCCCATTGTGAGGTGTAATGAGGATATTTTTTTGTATGTTGGTGTAAAGCATATTACATTCCCTCTGTCCCCTTAGCTCAGCTCCGATGAACCCTAGGTGTGATCTCCCAGCTTATGCGGTTCTTCTCATTGAGAAGCATTGGGAGATATTATGTTCACTACTATCTGTATGAGAAGCCATCAAGCCTGCCCTTTGTGAAATTGGACAAAAAGGATAGTTTCAATGCTCGCAGAGTTTGTTTAAGGGAACCATTGGGTGGAACTTTACAGTAGTAAACATTAACACTACTTTCACATACAGATTTACCACTTGCACAGATACATGCTCCTTGGTGTAGTCAGTGGGAGAGGTAGTCTTGCCTCAGCTTTTCTGGCATTTAATGCATGATTGGTGTCTAAGTAGGTTAGCACGTAACGTCATGGTTTATCTCCACTCAGTGTAATATCAATTTATGTTGTGATCTATCGGTTAAGTTCTGTAGGTTGTAAGATGAGCACATTGCAAGAGATAATCACAATTTATTGGTGCTTGCTTTTGTGATTTGCAGGTCCTGTCGTCATCTGGAGTAAAAATCTGACTTGAGCAATGCAACGCTCAGAGAGAAGTACTAGATCATCCAGGAGAGATGTTGCAGGAATCTCTTTAGAGAAGACAGCTATGGGTCCACCGGGTCCCCAAAATGACACTGGTCAGTTCCTCTGCATTGAATGTAATGAAACCTTCGATACCAAACTCCAGTTGAACTCTCACCGGCAAAGCCATGTGACAAAGAAACCATTTGTGTGTTCTCACTGTGGACGAGGGTTCCACCATCAAGTCTTCTTGCAGATGCATGAGAGAAGTCATGAGAATGGAGCTCCACAGAGCCAAACATTTCTTTCCAAGACAAGTCCTTCTCGTATGATATCAACACGAAGTTCTAAAGCTGTAACCCCTGTGGTAGCAGATAAGGTGCTTATAAAAGCCACACCGACAAAGCACAGCCCATTGGTCAACTCCATGTTCCAATTCAGAAGAGAAAAGATAGCTCACCCAATGATAACGCCTGTAGAATGTGTCACCAGACTCACCCATGGCAGAGCTCCACAACCTTACCAGCAGAATGATGACCAAGAAAAGAAAAATCCGTTTGGATTCCGAATCCTAAATTATTCTGACACTACAGTTCACGTTATAGACACGTTTGGAAACTCAATAGAGTTGTTGACCGAGGTATTTAATAGGTATGCTAGTACTGAGGTTGCAGAAGATAATTCTGCTGAAAATCTTGTACATTCTAATCGTAGCGTGGAGCAAATCGGGACATTTCAAAAGGACTCTGCTCAGCTAAACACCGCAAATCCGTGTCACGAAGAAACAAGTAAAAATGTATTACATGATTCTGTTGGTTTTTCAGGATCTTTACCCTTGGCAAAAGCCATGACCACACAGGATGGCCCAGCTGTTAAGAAAGATCAGACCAGTCTGTTCCAAAATGGTGATTCTGAAAATAATGCATCTAGTAAACCATGCCAACTCCTCCAAAACAATGGCAGATCTCCCATAGATCCAATGGACTCTCCCAGCAAACCATTTAAATCTACAGTGAGTGACACCACTCTGTCTGAGTCAGTGCCATCTAATGATTTAGGAGGTGACACTGTTTGTGATGAAGATAGTGGGGAGTTGCAGGACATTATACACCCATTACTCTCGCCTGGTGACCAAATGGAGACTGTTGAGACAAAACAAAACGTGAGCTCCTCTACCACAGTCACACAGCTATCTGAAGCTGTAGCCACACACAGCCTATCAGACAATTTACAGAATACAGAAAACGCTACAAACGAGTCCAATGAAAATACTGATAATCAGTTAACAGATAACCTCACAGGTGTTACAATAAATGCATCGCAAGGACAGATCCTAAATAAAAGCACTGAGGTCCACGGTGTGTCTCCAGGCAGTGATGTGGTCTCGAAGGCGTCAGTTTCTCCATACAGGAATCAAGGCACTCCCCCAGCATACCAAGAAGATAGTCTCCTCATAGCTGTTCATAATAGCTTCCTAGATCCAAATGTGCAGCTTCTGAGCAAAGAAAACATCTCTCCTATGGTAGAACAAGACAAAGCACCTGAGGAAGCTGACCAAAGCATACTGGACTTAAGTTTATTGGGAGACAAATCAAATATATTGATGGATGAAATCCACATGGCTAATGTCAGTAAGGCTGAGCAGGGAGCCCCATCTGAAAGTCCTTTCCCCAGTGGTCCCTGTTCAAGAGAAGAACCTGAGTACACTGACAGCAGCCACTCCTTAACACTCAATGATCCTATGTCAGCAGTTATAGAAGTGTGTAAACAAGAAACTGTAAAGGCTCCTGCAACAGTCAAATCAAATGAGTTGGTTTCTAGCGAAAGTGAAGACGATACTGCCTTACTACTGCAAAATGCAGAGAAAAGATCTATTGAACCGGACATAGATATGGTTACAGATTTGGAAGATATGCAAAGTGAGGACAAAGTATCTGAGAAAAATAAAGCTGATGAAGGTGAGCCTGCTCCTAACTTACAACAGACAGATCCAGGAGTGGGTGAAAATGTCTCCTGCATGAAGAAACCAGAAGTAGATCTTATGAAAGACATTTATAGCTTAAGATTACCAGAAATAAGTGACTATAAACCTAGTGACTTACTGGACCAAGAGACTTGTTCTTTAATTACTCCTGCATGTGAACAAAGTATTAATGAATCCAAATTAGAAAGTGGGAACCACAACCCAGGTAATGAAATCCTAATGCAAAGCAGTGGGTTATTAAATTGGGATAACACATACTGCCATGTTGACACCCACATGGAACAGGCTACAGAGCTGCAAAAAGATGAAAGCATTTCAGATCAAGAACCAAACACCTTAATTGAAAAGGGTGTCGTCAAAGAAAATGTCGATGGTGATCACATACCGACGGATCAAGAATCTATTGTTTTGCTAATGTGTGACTTCGCCACTAACAAAGTTACATCAGATATCAGCTTTTCAGTGGAAGACAATCTGTCTAAGAAAAGTTGCAAAAGCCACTTAGATCCTGGAAGGACTGAAATCGAGCTCATGCATCAGTCTAGACAAACAGACATCACCGGTTTTACAGAGCTTGATCCACAAATCAATACAGATAACGTTACAAAGGAATTCCTTCAAGAACCAGGTCAAATCTCCGTCCCCGTCTGTAGCCTAGAACTGATGGTGCCAGGAAAGGACAAATCAAATCAGGAAGTGGTGAACCATCAAAACAATGAGAAGGATTCTTGCGTTGTTTCATTGAGCGAAGACTGCTCAGGCACTGAATCTGCTTTGTTAAAGTCAGACGTTGACCACTCTGCTCACTTGGTGATCCTAGAAGAAGACCAGACTAGCAGCTCCAGCAAAGGACAAAGAGAGGATAGTTTTAATCCACTTTTAATTGTGGAGCAGGAAATATTTAAAAAAAATACTCTGCCAGTAGGAGACAAAGAGCCAGTTATTGCAAGTGAGGGACCATTGACTATAGCATCTCCAAACCATGAAGAGTGCAGTCTAGAAGCTGCTCCAGATAATCCTATAGTAGTTACTAAGGCAGAGGCTGACCTCTTAGACACTGTAACTGTACACAGCAATGATCCAGAAGAGGACGTTGGCAGTAAGGACACCTTTCCTGTACAAAGCCAAGACTTGAGCCAATATCCACATATACCTGCTACGGAAAGCGGTGAAAACCACAAACCCACTGAGATTTCTGATCATGCAACTCTGGACAGAAATGTAGCAGCAGAGGAAAGTACTTGTAGCCAATCCAACAGAGAATTAGAAAGCTTATCCGTGAGTGATAATCAGGAAATGGAAGATGAAACCGCTACTTCAAACATTCAAGTCCTCGACGCTGCCTCAAAAGTAGAGGTTTTGCCATGTGAACGACTAATGGACAATACATTAGTTGTTGGTCCAGACAAAACTGCAGCTATGACTGAAAGTGTCTGTCCGTTCTTAGATCAGCAGAATACAAAGCTGGACATATTGCAGGAACAGTTGTCCTCCCCAAACTCTAAATCTGCTCAGGCCTCTCCTGAGCCACCTCAAAAGCTATTGAGTTTAGGATCCCAGTGCCTGATGTGTGGGCAGAAACTAAGAAGCTATAGGGGAGAGATTTCTTCCCCAGTTTGTCGCAAGTGCCGCCAAAGTAAGAAAAAGGAAGAGAATTTATTGGAGGAAAAAGCTAATCTCGAGCTGCCACCACAGACTCAAAGTAACGCAGAAGAAAACGTTTTGAATTTAGATTCACTTTGCCAAATAAAGGAAGAGGTTATTAAAGAGGAGAATGCAGATAGCATTTTAAAGCATTCAGAGCCAAACCAGGTTAAGACAGAGGTGGAGACTACTACAAAAAAACTGTATAAATGTCACAAGTGTGAGAAAGCTTTTGTGCTTCCTGCACTCCTTGCGGGGCATGTGAAATGTCACTCGCTGCCCAGGTGTCTGACGTGTGGACGTCCAATGAGGCTCCGGTATAAAGTGAGGCGTGTACCCAGGAATTGCCGTGTGTGTGCTCAGAAAATTAGGAACAAAAAAAAGGAAAGTTTTACATTGAATGAGAGTGCAGAGGAGGAAGATAAATCAGACCGCGAGTGTCTGCCTGTCTCCCATGCAAGCCTTGACCTAGAATGTCCTGGAAATATTCAACAAGGTGTCCAAAAATTAAAGTCTGCATCATCGAATGTGATGAAATCGAAGCTTTCCACTGCAAAACTTCACCAGACACGTCATTTGGTTAAGAAACAAGCCAGTCTGGCAGCTGATAGCAACCTGGAAATGGATGGGACACCAAAAGACCCAAATGACATCCGTAAAGACACTTCTCCCAAGCCATACAAATGTTTGCAGTGTAGCATGGCATTTAAACGCCCAATTTATCTTGCAAAGCATGTAAGAAAACATATCGTATCACCCATGCAAACCCCTTTTACAGGTTTGAAGGACTCTCCCTGTGATAGTGACGATGGCTCAGACCAGAAAAGCCAGAGTGAACACCAAATACATAGTAATAATCAAAATAAACGTCAAAAGCGAGTATTTGCCAAACACCGCATGGAGCGCAGGCAACTGTCTGCTAAAAAGCTGAAGATGTGTCCGCAAAGTCTTCCATTTACAGAGCCGGTGAAGTTATCTACTGAGGATAGTTCTGCTGGCACCTCCCAGATCCTAAAGCAGGAAGATGATACCAGGAATATGCATCTAACTAGCAGTATGCTAGCCAAGGAGGAGATTAGTGAAGCTCCAATTTCTCACCAAAACTCATGCAAAGATGAGGATGTGTTGAGTGATTCCAGTGTAAACTCATCAGAGACCTCAACATCTTGCGAAAAGCTGCACGTCTG
This sequence comes from Pelobates fuscus, assembly GCF_036172605.1. Lineage (NCBI taxonomy): Eukaryota > Metazoa > Chordata > Amphibia > Anura > Pelobatidae > Pelobates > Pelobates fuscus. Next base: position 389,942,029 of record NC_086320.1, on the reverse strand, counting down.
CCAACACTGCGGAAAACGGTTTCAGCTATACAGGTCTCTCCATCTGCATGTGCTAATTCACTCTGCCGTTCAGTGCGAATCTTGTGGCTGTAGATTACGCTTCAGAAAACGGGCTGGGCGGCGTGCTAAGAAATGTCGACTGTGCAGACTGCAAGAAAAGGAGCAAGCCATGGAAATCCTGCTTCCTGTGCCCAAAAGAAAATCCCTTTCACTTGGTAAAGTCCGGGCATCTGCTATTTTGCCACCAAGTAAGAAACCCACGATTCTGAAAAGTATTAAAGGACAGTCATTGGCTGAGCTCAAACAGATGTCCAAAGGGATGAAACGTCTGCTTGCAAAGGGACTTATTAAAAACCCTAGAAAACAGAAGGCTAACTTGATGGCACTTCACAAACTTGCAGGAAGAAAGAAGAAAGTGAGTGATCTGATGGAATGCGAACAGCCTGATCCTCTATTGGGTCTTAACTGCCAGGAGACCAGTCATGCCATAAAACTAGAAGATGCAAGTTTCAGTGATACCACCGAAAAGGTATTGTTTGTGTCCACGATGAAGATGAAGAAAACAAAGGGTGCAGTCCAAAATAAGAAAGAAATTAACACTGCGGAAACCACAGTACAAGTTGTTGATCACACTTCCCTCATGCCACTTATAGATGAAAAAACTTACCAATGCCCAGTATGTGCTCAGAATTTCACAAAGCAGGACCTTCTGTTCACTCACTTGCAGAGTCACCCAGAGGAGCTCCCATTCACCTGTCCACAGTGTCCCCATCGCTTCCATAAAAAGCAGGATTTGAAAACTCATCGCCTTACACATGTTAAGGCACGACCCTACAGCTGCCCAGACTGTAATAAGTGTTTCACTCAGATTAACCATCTTAACATGCACCGTCGTGTGCACATGGGTATTCGGCCTTACTCGTGTCCTGACTGTCCTAGCAGTTTCCGTCACAAGGTCAGCTTGCTTGTTCACCGCTGCAGTCATGCAAAGGTACTTCCCATTGAGCTGAAGCCATACCAGTGTATCTACTGCACAAAGCGTTTCTTGAGAAGTGATCACCTTGAAATACACCAGCGCATCCACACTGGGGAGTGTCCCTTTCAGTGCCAGGACTGTGACAAAACCTTCCCTAGCAAGGCCAGACTTAGTGTTCACAGTAGGGTCCATTCTGGGGTCCGTCCTCACACCTGCCCCACATGTGAGCGAAGTTTCATCCACAAGGCAAACCTAGAACGCCACCTACAGAAGCACACCGGCGAGCCTGCATTTTCCTGCCTTAAGTGTGATGTTCGGTTCCCCAGTCTGGTTATGCTGGCTCAGCACAAGCATACTCATAGAGAAGAGGAAGTATTCTCGTGTGTACATTGTGCAAAACGCTTCCTGTACAAGAAAAGTCTCTTCAAACACCAGAATGTTTGTCAGAGCATAAAGAAAGTAAAACTTCGTGATGGTCAAGCAAGTGGTGTAAAAAGAAAGAGACGCTTGAAAGAGTTGCAGGGCACAGCTGAGCTAGGAATCAAGAAGAAGAAACCAAAACTGCTAAAGAAAAATCTAACTGGAGCAAAACGAGAAAAACTGGACAAACATATGAAGATAAAGAAAATTAAGAAAGAGAAGGTTACAACAGAGGAAGAGCAAGAAACACCACAAGAAAATCAGCAAATAGAGGAAGGTGGTACAGACAAAGGAAAGAAGAAACAGTCTGAGGGAAAACCCATCAAAGTAAAAAAAATCAAGAAAAAAACTATGACTGAAGAGGCTCTAGAGCAAACACCAAAAGAAAGTTTACCAGAGGGTGAAGGTCCATCCGAAAAAGGAAAGAAGAAACAGGTGGAAGGAAAACCCATCAAAGTAAAGAAAATAAAGAAAGCGAAGATTACGACCGAAGAAGAGTCAGGACAAGACTCACTAAAAAGTCTAAAAACTGAAGATCGTGGAACCACCAAAGGAAAGAAAAAACAGATGATGGAAAAAGCCATCAAAGTAAAGAAAATAACAAAGAAGGATCCAGTAGAGGAAGAGCAAGAACAAGACCCACCAAAGGAAAGTCTAAAATCTAGTGATAATGGAACTGATAAAGTAAAGAAGAAACAAACTGATGGTAAGCCCCAAAAAACAGTACATGGAAAGCAAGACAAAATCACTGGTATTGTCAAAGTAAAGAAGGAGAAAGCACAAAAAGTAGGGGGGAAACTAAAACTGCGAAAGGAAGAGGGAGCAAAGTCTAAAGACAAACAAAATGAAGGCGCAAAACAGGCTGAGGAAAAGTCTAAGAAGAAAAGCAAATTGGGAGTAAAGAGAGGTCCCTACAAGAAAAAAATAAAGATCACTGCTCTAGGTGAAAAGAAGAAAATAGTGCAAGTGAAGGTAAAGGGTGTTCAGGTTAAACTTAAGCCTGGGCCCAAAAAAAAGCAGCTGCTGAAAGAGAAGAAAGAAAAGGGGTAAATGTGATGGCAGGGAATAGACTGGGATGTGCATTGGCTTTCTAGAGTTAAAACCCAGAATTTTAGAACTTTTCCAAGCCTTGCCACATTGACTCTACTTTTTGTAGACTCTCAACACTATGTTTTTTCTCAGTCTCACCATCTTGGCTCATATATACCACTTCCCTATCTCTCCTTACTCCGTTTTTTTACCATCTCACAGATCTTCTGAGATTGTTGCCTTGCTGTTCCTTTCTTCCCTTTTCTCCTCCCTTCTCAGACTGTTTCCATCCAGCAGACCATCCAGACATTTTTTTTTTACATTTTTTTTTCTCGCACTATAATCTCAAACTATCCTACTGCCCTTTTCCCATCCGTCTTGTATTCTCTCCACCTCAGTGACCTGGACTTCTTTTGGTCCATGTACCATCTCACTTGCTGCTTTACCCCTTTTCTCTCAAGTTATATATTTTGTTACTTATATGCCATGCATTTTGATTTAATAAACAGTTTTTAAGTAAAGAGGTCATTCTCGTCTGTTTTATACCACACCTATTTTAGTCCACTTTCCCATTGTGTGTGTTGCAGTAAAGTGACTCAAATTCTGGTAATGATGTGGGGATTGCCAGAAGCGCTGTACAAAGAGATCAATTCGACTTCATATGTGTACTTGGTATTAGGGATATGCATTGGCAAAAAATTCAGTTCGATTCGGGACTTCCAAGGTTCGGCACTTTTGAAATTCGGGAACCTACCCATTTTGCCACTTTTCAGAAGTCCGAAATTTGGCACTTCGGGCATTCGGAAGCGTCCGAAATTTTGTCCGAATTTCAATTTGGACCGAACTGAATTGCACATGTCTACCAGGATCAGTTGATCATAAATGTGGACAATCCAGATCTTATTTTTGAGAATATGCGATCAACCTAAAAGTTGACTCTCAAGGTTTTAAGGTCTTCCCCCTTTTCCAGTAAAAATAAAATGTATTATGTTACACAATTTGGCATACTTGGCCAATTTCAGACAGGACTCCGAATGCAGATTTCTTATGTCTTAGTAGAATTAAATTAGATACAGTGGTCAGTTTGTGGGACAAGACTTTCTCCTCTTAGCTTCTGTATGGAAACACATTTAGAATATGTTTGATGTACAGTTTCAGTTCCACTTAGGAACTTTCCTGAGGAATGCAAGGTTATTCTTTGTGTGTGTGTGTGTGTGTGTGTGTGTGTGTGTGTATAATCCATTTTTATTTTAAATGTATTTTTTATAGGAAGACACAAGCATCTCATGGTGCATGAAAATGTGTATGTCTTTAGTATCCCACATAAGGACAGCAAATAAAGGAGTTCTCTACTAAACAAATGAAAGATCAAAATTAAGAAAAGGGCTTTTCTTATTTTTTTATTTAAGCTGTTTAGTTGATAACTCCCTAAATTGGTAGCATAATGTGGGATTTTCATATTTAATTATATCAAATAAAAGCACTGTTGAGCAGGTGACTCACTTCTTGGGTGTCATTAAATATGACAATGCCACATAAGGATAACAACAAAAAGGGGAGTTCATTGCTAAACAAAGATCAAAATTAAGAGCTATCATTGGCCAGCCCAGAACAAGAATTCCATGTGGATAAAGTAAATGCTGTGCTGTGTCTGACAGCACATTATCCCACTCTCTCTAGTGAAAATTAGTAGTAGTTCCATGCCCCCAGCTTTGACTGTAGTATTTTATACTCCTCCACCCAATAAGGGCTGTCCTTAGGCCTTTTGTGCCTTGTGCGAAAAGTCTTTTCAGCGCTCCCCCCATCCATGTATAGTGTGTGTCAATAGGTGTAGGGTTTGTATATAATATTTATAAAATTTAATAATTCTTTAAAAACAAAAATGAATTTCCCTATCCCTGTTGTTACCTTGCATGAAGTGGGGAATGCTGATCTCTGGTGATCCAGTGTGCTGGGAATCTGGTTGGTACCTCCACGGGCTGCAGACCATGAGTTACTGTCTCATGAGCTCGGGTACTTACAGTGTCAGAGCTTTGTTGTGGTAATTCGCGGCAACGTTCTGACTGTCCGGAGCTTGGAAGACATACATATTGCATTTATTTTTATGAGAGAGCTCCACCATAATAAATCTCAGAATAATGTTGTAGTGTGTGTGATAGCATAAATATTACACAGAGCTATCACGCCTATGTGTTGGCTGTGTGTAATATTTGTAATGGTTGTATTGGCTGTGTGTGTATTGGATGTATGTGCTATTTGTGCTGGGTTTATTGGCTATGTGGTGGAGCAGGGGGCACAGTGGAGGATGTTGGGGGAGCAGGAGTAGTGTGGTGTTAGGTGGGGTAGCAGGAGACACAGTGAAGGAGTGTGGGGGAGCAGAAGAAGTGGTAGGTGGTGGAGCAGGGGGCACAGTGGGCAGTTGGAGGAGCAGGTGATGTGGAGCAGGAACTATTTCCTGCTTTCCCTCACTTACCAAGCAGAGGGTTTGGCTGTATTTAGCTCCGTCCTGCCTGCCACTTAGCTCAACCCCCTGCTGTTCTCACTGATAGACCCGAGTAGAGGATAATGAAATTCTCCAACCGGGTGCCGCGCGGCCACCCTACACAGTGCGCCCTGCGTTATAGGAGTGCTATGAGTACCCCTTATAGCTATCACCCAGGGACTGTGTGAGCACACCCTTCGGGCCAGCCTTGCCCCCAATTTCCTATGGGATTTTAGCAGACTCTGTATGTCCATCCCAAAAGTCGCTGAAGCGCCTCTAGTGGTTGTCTTTTAGATGGGCACTAGAGGTGGAGTTAACACTGCAAGGTTATTAGTGAAGTTTATCGAAAACTGCAGGGCTAACCTGACAGGGGTGCTGCACCCAGCCCAATTCAATGATCTTAGCCCTATAGTTTCCCTTTTACGTGCCCTGGGCTGTCCTATTCTACAACCTACCTTTATGAGATCATTGGAAAAAGCCTTTTTAAAGAAAATAAAATACGGTGGAGAATTTTATCCTCCCTTATGTCAAATATATCACTGTGGGGGTATATCTACTAAACGATGACCATTTCATTGGGTCAAGAGTTCAGTCCATGAAGTGGGCAGAGGTCCAACTCCATTTTCAGGAGTAGACTCTACTACCCAGCCATCTTATAATTTAACTAGCCATCACTGCCCTTTATATCCACCCATTTGAATAGCAATAGGGGTGGACATGCTAGTTGTCACCTTCTATAATCTATAAACATTCCTCCCCATGCTGGCAAGGTATCCACATACTAAACTTGAGAAACAATACATCTAAAATAAAAGTAAAAAAAAAAATGAAAATATGTCTATACTTGAAGTTATCTTTAGCCTCTAAAAAAAGAAAAAAAAAAATCCGTAATGTTTGTCACAACAATAAGAAAAGACGTGAAACACAAAATATTGGAAATTACAAATAAACACATTGGAAATAGAAAAACCCAGATGCAAAGAAAGAAAAACATAATCCAAGTGAGCCCATTGAGGACACTACCAGATGTAAGACTCCACCAGACTGAGCATTCAAAGTGGGAAAAGCCTTTACTAAGCCGTCCTAGGCTTTGAATGACCGCGCTCTGTGATTGGATGGTAATAGCAGTTGTGTATAGACACTGTATAGATGTACATGCGCATTAAGTGGGAGAGCGGCTGGCTAGTGCCCACTAGGTAGCCACTGCAGAAAGTTTTTTTTTTTTTTGTTTTTAAACACGCATGCGCGAGCGTCAATATAACTATCAAAAGAATTTGATATTCCTTTTGCCTCTGCTTTGTTTTTTTTTTCTTCATTCAGTTGTACTTGTATTGAATAGCCCTGTAAATGTGATGGGTGTGTAGACATTAGAAGATGAGGCACAGGAAGTGTAATACATACACAGACATTAGAAGAGGAGGCACAGTAAGTGTAATAGGTAATCAGACATAAGAAGAGGAGGCACAGTAAGTGTAATAGGTAATCAGACATAAGAAGAGGAGGCACAGTAAGTGTAATAGGTAATCAGACATAAGAAGAGGAGGCACAGTAAGTGTAATAGGTAATCAGACATTAGAAGAGGAGGCACAGGAAGTGTAATAGGTAATCAGACATAAGAAGAGGAGGCTCAGTAAGTGCAATAGATATTCAGACATAAGAAGAGGAGGCACAGTAAGTGTAATAGGTAATCAGACATAAGAAGAGGAGGCACAGTAAGTGTAATAGGTAATCAGACATAAGAAGAGGAGGCTCAGTAAGTGCAATAGATATTCAGACACTAGAGTAGGTGTTTCAGTAAATACAATCGAGCAACGTACGTCCATTAGTCTGCACAGTATGTACAGAAGATACACAGAAATACCATATCAAATAAGTCACCCAGCTTGCCAATATAATAGGAAACTCTTATTTATTATATGGGAAAAAATTAATATAAAAACACGTGTGCACTAATAAATGGTGCCAGAAAATTACAACCCATTAAAATATCTGGAATCTGCTGTGGGGGTAAGTCTTCAGGTGAACTGGATAGCAAATAACCGTACAGCACTCAACACTAAATCAATACTACATACTAGGCAAAGGGTTCGTAAGAGCAGAATGTGGGACTGGGTTATAAAGCACCACAATAAAAGTAAAATCCAGGATATCCAAGACTCTAGTAAATGTATGGGTGCTCCACCACTGGTACCTGGGGAACGACTCCTGGTATTAAGAGGAAAATAGCAAGTCTAAAAAAAAAAGTGAGCATAGTTATGTTGAACTATTGGCAAGGAGAAAGTCACAGTGAGTGTGCCCTCCAAGTACGAGTGGCTAACCATCAACAACTGATGTTAGCGAGATCCAATGTATGCGGCAACACTAGGTCCAGCCTTGGTTAACATTTTTCTTGCCAGTAGGACTTTCTCAAGACAGGCCTGATCAATTTAGGTCCATGAATCTTCATTTCAGGGTTCGAAAATGGAAATCTTGTATCTAAATAGACTCCCCCTGCAAGTTAGATGTACCTCAAGATAAAGTACACATATTCATTATCTAATAATCTAATCCACATACATATATGAACAATCTATAGACAAAGGTGTCACCTTCTATAATAAAGAACTGACAAAAACAAATTCTTAATTGTTAGTTGCCAACCTTTACAATAAAAATATTAACAATCAACAAGTTAATGGTAACCCAGAAGTCTTCTAAAATAAATACAAAATATACATCTCGAACCTGAGGATTATAAATCAATAAAAATAGGGTATTTAATCTCTGACTCATTATTAAACAAAATTAGACAACAAAATAACACAATTAAATACATGTCCTTTAAATGTGTATTATATGAATAAATGTGTTTTGTAATATATATTTTGTTTTTTTATCTTGTCTGTTTTATTGAAAAGGGATTCTAATGAGAAGAATCAATTTCTTAATTTTTTCTACAGTAGGTAAACAGTTGTTTACAATGTTCAGAAAGTGTATAGTACAGTAAGTGTAATGTAATACAGTAAGTGAATAGTATGGTTAGTGTAATGTTAGTGTGATGTAGTACAGTAAGTGTACCGTATGGTAAGTGTAATGTTAGCTTGATGTAGTATAGTAAGTGATGTACAGTAATTGTATTGTATAGTAAGTGTGAAGTAGTACAGTAACTGATGTATTAAGTGTGTAGTACAGTAAGTGTGATGTAATACAGTAACTGATATAGTAAGTCTGTAGTACAGTAAGTGTGATGTAATACAGTAAGTGTGATGTAATACAGTAACTGATATAGTAAGTCTGTAGTACAGTAAGTGTGATGTAATACAGTAAGTGATATAGTAAGTCTGTAGTACAGTAAGTGTGATGTAGTACAGTAAGTGTGATGTAATACAGTAACTGATATAGTAAGTCTGTACGACAGTAACTGTGATGTAATACAGTAAGTGTGATGTAATACAGTAACTGATAGTAAGTCTGTAGTACAGTAAGTGTGATGTAATACATTAACTGATATAGTAAGTCTGTAGTACAGTAAGTGTGATGTAATACAGTAACTGATATAGTAAGTCTGTAGTACAGTAAGTGTGATGTAATACAGTAAGTGATATAGTAAGTCTGTAGTACAGTAAGTGTGATGTAATACAGTAACTGATATAGTAAGTCTGTAATACAGTAAGTGTGATGTAATACAGTAACTGATATAGTAAGTCTGTAGTACAGTAAGTGTGATGTAATACAGTAAGTGATATAGTAAGTCTGTAGTACAGTAAGTGTGATGTAATACAGTAAGTGTGATGTAATACAGTAAGTGATATAGTAAGTCTGTAGTACAGTAAGTGTGATGTAATACAGTAAGTGTGATGTAGTACAGTAACTGATATAGTAAGTCTGTAGTACAGTAAGTGTGATGTAATACAGTAAGTGTGATGTAATACAGTAACTGATATAGTAAGTCTGTAGTACAGTAAGTGTGATGTAATACAGTAAGTGTGATGTAATACAGTAACTGATATAGTAAGTCTGTAGTACAGTAAGTGTGATGTAATACAGTAAGTGATATAGTAAGTCTGTAGTACAGTAAGTGTGATGTAGTACAGTAAGTGTGATGTAATACAGTAACTGATATAGTAAGTCTGTACGACAGTAACTGTGATGTAATACAGTAAGTGTGATGTAATACAGTAACTGATAGTAAGTCTGTAGTACAGTAAGTGTGATGTAATACATTAACTGATATAGTAAGTCTGTAGTACAGTAAGTGTGATGTAATACAGTAACTGATATAGTAAGTCTGTAGTACAGTAAGTGTGATGTAATACAGTAAGTGATATAGTAAGTCTGTAGTACAGTAAGTGTGATGTAATACAGTAACTGATATAGTAAGTCTGTAATACAGTAAGTGTGATGTAATACAGTAACTGATATAGTAAGTCTGTAGTACAGTAAGTGTGATGTAATACAGTAAGTGATATAGTAAGTCTGTAGTACAGTAAGTGTGATGTAATACAGTAAGTGATATAGTAAGTCTGTAGTACAGTAAGTGTGATGTAATACAGTAAGTGATATAGTAAGTCTGTAGTACAGTAAGTGTGATGTAATACAGTAACTGATATAGTAAGTCTGTAGTACAGTAAGTGTGATGTAATACAGTAAGTGATATAGTAAGTCTGTAGTACAGTAAGTGTGATGTAATACAGTAACTGATATAGTAAGTCTGTAGTACAGTAAGTGTGATGTAATACAGTAAGTGTGATGCAATACAGTAACTGATATAGTAAGTCTGTAGTACAGTAAGTGTGATGTAATACAGTAAGTGTGATGTAATACAGTAACTGATATAGTAAGTCTGTAGTACAGTAAGTGTGATGTAATACAGTAAGTGATATAGTAAGTCTGTAGTACAGTAAGTGTGATGTAATACAGTAAGTGATATAGTAAGTCTGTAGTACAGTAAGTGTGATGTAATACAGTAAGTGATATAGTAAGTCTGTAGTACAGTAAGTGTGATGTAATACAGTAAGTGATATAGTAAGTCTGTAGTACAGTAAGTGTGATGTAATACAGTAAGTGATATAGTTAGTCTGTAGTACAGTAAGTGTGATGTAATACAGTAAGTGATATAGTTAGTCTGTAGTACAGTAACTGTGATGTAATACAGTAAGTGTGATGTAATACAGTAACTGATATAGTAAGTCTGTAGTACAGTAACTGTGATGTAATACAGTAACTGATATAGTAAGTCTGTAGTACAGTAAGTGTGATGTAATACAGTAAGTGTGATGTAATACAGTAAGTGTGATGTGATATAGTAAGTCTGTAGTAAAGTAACTGTGATGTAATACAGTAACTGTGATGTAATACAGTAACTGATATAGTAAGTCTGTAGTACAGTAAGTGTGATGTAATACAGTAAGTGATATAGTAAGTCTGTAGTACAGTAAGTGTGATGTAATACAGTAAGTGATATAGTAAGTCTGTAGTACAGTAAGTGTGATGTAATACAGTAAGTGATATAGTAAGTCTGTAGTACAGTAAGTGTGATGTAATACAGTAAGTGATATAGTAAGTCTGTAGTACAGTAAGTGTGATGTAATACAGTAAGTGATATAGTAAGTCTGTAGTACAGTAAGTGTGATGTAATACAGTAAGTGTGATGTAATACAGTAACTGATATAGTAAGTCTGTAGTACAGTAAGTGTGATGTAATACAGTAAGTGATATAGTAAGTCTGTAGTACAGTAAGTGTGATGTAATACAGTAAGTGATATAGTAAGTCTGTAGTACAGTAAGTGTGATGTAATACAGTAAGTGATATAGTAAGTCTGTAGTACAGTAAGTGTGATGTAATACAGTAAGTGATATAGTAAGTCTGTAGTACAGTAAGTGTGATGTAATACAGTAAGTGATATAGTTAGTCTGTAGTACAGTAAGTGTGATGTAATACAGTAACTGATATAGTTAGTCTGTAGTACAGTAAGTGTGATGTAATACAGTAAGTGATATAGTAAGTCTGTAGTACAGTAAGTGTGATTTAATACAGTAAGTGTGATGTAATACAGTAACTGATATAGTATGTCTGTAGTACAGTAAGTGTGATGTAATACAGTAAGTGTGATGTAATACAGTAAGTGTGATGTAATACAGTAAGTGATATAGTTAGTCTGTAGTACAGTAAGTGTGATGTAATACAGTAAGTGATATAGTAAGTCTGTAGTACAGTAAGTGTGATGTAATACAGTAAGTGTGATGTAATACAGTAACTGATATAGTAAGTCTGTAGTACAGTAAGTGTGATGTAATACAGTAAGTGTGATGTAATACAGTAACTGATAGTAAGTCTGTAGTACAGTAAGTGTGATGTAATACAGTAAGTGTGATGTAATACAGTAAGTGATATAGTAAGTCTGTAGTACAGTAAGTGTGATGTAATACAGTAACTGATATAGTAAGTCTGTAGTACAGTAAGTGTGATGTAATACAGTAACTGATATAGTAAGTCTGTAGTACAGTAAGTGTGATGTAATACAGTAACTGATATAGTAAGTCTGTAGTACAGTAAGTGTGATGTAATACAGTAAGTGATATAGTAAGTCTGTAGTACAGTAAGTGTGATGTAATACAGTAACTGATATAGTAAGTCTGTAGTACAGTAACTGTGATGTAATACAGTAAGTGTGATGTAATACAGTAAGTGATATAGTTAGTCTGTAGTACAGTAACTGTGATGTAATACAGTAAGTGTGATGTAATACAGTAACTGATATAGTAAGTCTGTAGTACAGTAAGTGTGATGTAATACAGTAACTGATACAGTAAGTCTGTAGTACAGTAAGTGTGATGTAATACAGTAAGTGATATAGTAAGTCTGTAGTACAGTAAGTGTGATGTAATATAGTAAGTGATATAGTAAGTCTGTAGTACAGTAAGTGTGATGTAATACAGTAAGTGATATAGTAAGTCTGTAGTACAGTAAGTGTGATGTAATACAGTAAGTGATATAGTAAGTCTGTAGTACAGTAAGTGTGATGTAATACAGTAAGTGTGATGTAATACAGTAACTGATATAGTAAGTCTGTAGTACAGTAAGTGTGATGTAATACAGTAAGTGTGATGTAATACAGTAACTGATATAGTAAGTCTGTAGTACAGTAAGTGTGATGTAATACAGTAAGTGATATAGTAAGTCTGTAGTACAGTAAGTGTGATGTAATACAGTAAGTGATATAGTAAGTCTGTAGTACAGTAAGTGTGATGTAATACAGTAAGTGATATAGTAAGTCTGTAGTACAGTAAGTGTGATGTAATACAGTAAGTGATATAGTAAGTCTGTAGTACAGTAAGTGTGATGTAATACAGTAAGTGTGATGTAATACAGTAACTGATATAGTAAGTCTGTAGTACAGTAAGTGTGATGTAATACAGTAACTGATATAGTAAGTCTGTAGTACAGTAAGTGTGATGTAATACAGTAAGTGATATAGTAAGTCTGTAGTACAGTAAGTGTGATGTAATACAGTAAGTGATATAGTAAGTATGTAGTACAGTAAGTGTGATGTAATACAGTAAGTGATATAGTAAGTCTGTAGTACAGTAAGTGTGATGTAATACAGTAAGTGATATAGTTAGTCTGTAGTACAGTAAGTGTGATGTAATACAGTAAGTGATATAGTTAGTCTGTAGTACAGTAAGTGTGATGTAATACAGTAAGTGATATAGTAAGTCTGTAGTACAGTAAGTGTGATGTAATACAGTAAGTGTGATGTAATACAGTAACTGATATAGTATGTCTGTAGTACAGTAAGTGTGATGTAATACAGTAAGTGTGATGTAATACAGTAAGTGATATAGTTAGTCTGTAGTACAGTAAGTGTGATGTAATACAGTAAGTGATATAGTAAGTCTGTAGTACAGTAAGTGTGATGTAATACAGTAAGTGTGATGTAATACAGTAACTGATATAGTAAGTCTGTAGTACAGTAAGTGTGATGTAATACAGTAAGTGTGATGTAATACAGTAACTGATAGTAAGTCTGTAGTACAGTAAGTGTGATGTAATACAGTAAGTGTGATGTAATACAGTAAGTGATATAGTAAGTCTGTAGTACAGTAAGTGTGATGTAATACAGTAACTGATATAGTAAGTCTGTAGTACAGTAACTGTGATGTAATACAGTAAGTGTGATACAGTAAGTGATATAGTAAGTCTGTAGTACAGTAAGTGTGATGTAATACAGTAAGTGTGATGTAATACAGTAACTGATATAGTAAGTCTGTAGTACAGTAAGTGTGATGTAATACAGTAAGTGTGATGTAATACAGTAACTGATAGTAAGTCTGTAGTACAGTAAGTGTGATGTAATACAGTAAGTGTGATGTAATACAGTAAGTGATATAGTAAGTCTGTAGTACAGTAAGTGTGATGTAATACAGTAAGTGTGATGTAATACAGTAACTGATATAGTAAGTCTGTAGTACAGTAAGTGTGATGTAATACAGTAACTGATAGTAAGTCTGTAGTACAGTAACTGTGATGTAATACAGTAAGTGTGATACAGTAAGTGATATAGTAAGTCTGTAGTACAGTAAGTGTGATGTAATACAGTAAGTGTGATGTAATACAGTAACTGATATAGTAAGTCTGTAGTACAGTAAGTGTGATGTAATACAGTAAGTGTGATGTAATACAGTAACTGATAGTAAGTCTGTAGTACAGTAAGTGTGATGTAATACAGTAAGTGTGATGTAATACAGTAAGTGATATAGTTAGTCTGTAGTACAGTAAGTGTGATGTAATACAGTAAGTGATATAGTTAGTCTGTAGTACAGTAAGTGTGATGTAATACAGTAAGTGATATAGTAAGTCTGTAGTACAGTAAGTGTGATGTAATACAGTAAGTGATATAGTAAGTCTGTAGTACAGTAAGTGTGATGTAATACAGTAACTGATATAGTATGTCTGTAGTACAGTAAGTGTGATGTAATACAGTAAGTGTGATGTAATACAGTAAGTGATATAGTAAGTCTGTAGTACAGTAAGTGTGATGTAATACAGTAAGTGTGATGTAATACAGTAAGTGTGATGTAATACAGTAACTGATATAGTAAGTCTGTAATACAGTAAGTGTGATGTAATACAGTAAGTGTGATGTAATACAGTAACTGATATAGTAAGTCTGTAGTACAGTAAGTGTGATGTAATACAGTAAGTGATATAGTTAGTCTGTAGTACAGTAAGTGTGATGTAATACAGTAAGTGATATAGTAAGTCTGTAGTACAGTAAGTGTGATGTAATACAGTAAGTGTGATGTAATACAGTAAGTGTGATGTAATACAGTAACTGATATAGTAAGTCTGTAATACAGTAAGTGTGATGTAATACAGTAAGTGTGATGTAATACAGTAAGTGTGATGTAATACAGTAACTGATATAGTAAGTCTGTAGTACAGTAAGTGTGATGTAATACAGTAAGTGATATAGTTAGTCTGTAGTACAGTAAGTGTGATGTAATACAGTAAGTGATATAGTAAGTCTGTAGTACAGTAAGTGTGATGTAGTACAGTAAGTGTGATGTAGTACAGTAAGTGTGATGTAGTACAGTAAGTATAATATGTAGAAGAGGAGGCAGAACCTGAATGCAGGAACCAGATAACAAGGCATAAAGATTTTCCTGATGCCATGGATAGCTGTTTGTTCTGAGACAAATCATTGGTTTGTTTATATATGCAAACACTGTTTTTTACTCATTAAGGTAACGTTCCAAGCACCAAAACACCTGAAGAATACTTTAGCGATTATGGTGTCAATTCAGCCCTAGCACCCTCCTAATATAAGCGGTCACACTGTATTCTAACGGATGGATAACATACCTGGGGGCCACCAGGCACTGGTCACTACTCCCCATTAAGAGATGTGAGCTCCTGCTAGGAGCTTTTGGTAGCTCTCCTGAATTAAACCCTGGCTGAGAGCATGTTGGTTTTTGTGCTTGGAGTGTTCCTTTACCTCAACTGTAAACCACTGAACAGTAATGCAGCCATTTTCTCTAGCAGAAGCAATGGAAATAAAATAGATTTCCTCAGAATTAGACTGTTTTTCCACCACTAGTCATACTCAAAGCAGCCAGTCGAAGAGATCAAGTTCTGCAGAAAAACTGTGGACAGTTGGAGGTGATGGTGTAATTTGGAGCAAGAATCTCCTATGGGTCCACCAGCCTCCCTAGTTTTAAAGTCCTCAATGGGTGCCTCTAATGGCAGTCTATACACCTTCTGTGGTGGAGGAGCCACAGATTTGGGAAAAAGTTTGTCCCGTGTGTGAATTTTCTGGTGCCGACTGAGTGCAAATCGTTGTGAGAACCTCCGTCCACACTCTGTGCATGTGAAGTGCTGGAAGTCCTTAGTGAACTTAGCAGTATGGGGTTGCCCATTCTGAAATGTACCTTCCTTGTCACATGGAGAATGGTGAGTGTGGCGAGTGTGGCGAGTGTGCTTGCAGCCTAACATGTTTTCCTCATGGCTCAACCCTTTGAGGTTCACTTTACAAGACAATGTTTCTTTCTCTACAACTTCTATTTCTTGTTGCTCCAGAAGCATTTTATGGCGTCTGTTGCCTGTAGAGTACCTTTCCATCTCTTTAGCTCTTCTGGAGTTCTGTGAAGTAGTTATTTCTTCCAATCCACCATTATTTACTGGAGTGACACTCGGAGCTCCCTCTTCATCCTTCAGTTCACGTGAGTGGCTAATTCCCCGAAGGTCCTGCACAAGAATCCTTCCTTCCGTAAGCCATAGAAATTGAGACTTGGGTTTAATAGGAGACTCTGTATGAATGTCAGGATATACTGCTTCTCCCAGTAGCTCCTCTTCAACATCTACTGGTGACTCACTTGTTTTATAGTCCGTGTCAATTTCCTCTACCTTAATGATTTGTACAAAGTCGGGCTCTAGGACACAAATACAGGGAGAGGGATTACAATTTAGACTGTGATCTCACCATTCAATCAGAGGTGTGGCAAGGTCATGAAGTACTCAGGGCAAGTCTTGCAAGTCTTTTATTTCTGTCCCCGTAATTCCCTCCCACATGAAAACTTTAGGTTTCAGTGACACCCAAAGTCCACATGCTTCCAAAGTATACACTGATACACAAACACTGACCCACACACTCAGCTGAACACTGACTCTCACACATATACACTCACTGGCACAGACACTGACCTATACAGACACACAAAACACTGACCCATACACACCAGGGCCGGACTGGCCCACCAGGATACCGGGAAATTTCCCGGTGGGCCGCAGCATCTGGGGCCGGGCAGACAGCCCAAATCAAGTATTTTCCCCTCACACTATGCCAGCTTCAAAATATACATCGATTTTGGCAGCATGCCCCACCCCTGCATGGAAGCCCTGACTATTGAATGGAAGCTCCGCCTCTCGAATGCAAGCTCTGCCCCCACGCACGTTGCTGACCTCGCTGGAAGGAAGAGTCCACAAAATGGCAACTTCACCTACCAGTGCCAGGTAAGCTTCAGCTATGAAAGGGTTTGTGTGTGTCTGCCTGCTAGTAAGAGCGTGTGTGTGTCTGCCTGCTAGTGAGAGAGAGAGAGAGAGAGAGAGTGTGTGTCTGTGTCTGTGTGTGTGTGTGTGTCTGCTAGTGAGTGACCTACACACTCACAGAACAGACTCTGACCTATACACAATCAGTCACAGAACAGACTCTGACCTATACAAACATTCTCACATTACAGACACCGACCCAAAGATATACAAAGCCACTGATAACAGACACTGACCCAAACACACTCATAATAACACACAATGACTAATCCATACACAGACAATCATTGACACATGCACTCCCTGGCTTGCATATACTGACCACAAACATGCAGATACGGATCCATACAAACACACACACAGAAACACAAACACTGACTTATGCACACATACAGACACACTGACCCACGTACACACAGACACTAACCCACACATGAAACACTTTCTGTATCACTAAAAGAAAAGTGCATTGAAATAGAGGAAAAACATATCATTCACTAATATCGTCTCCGCATATCCCCGTCTCCATAGATATACAGATTGTAGTGAAGAGAAAATAACAAGCTGATGGACTGTCAGTGCAGCCAATGTCCAGTTTAATCCCGGGTGCAGTAAGACTGTGACACTTTGGCTTCACTTCACTGTTTATTAATCTGCTCTAATGGGTGATTCTAAACCCAAACGTACACAGTGTGTTAGTAATATGGCTGCTCTACTCTTCGTTAATAAGATGCGAAGACTACGAGGAATCGCGCACAATATATTTATGTTTGCGTTAGTGCTTGGATTACCAATCAAATCTTTCTGATCGAGATGCTCTGTGTTTTGTGCTTCACTATAAGAAGCAGGAAGAGGTTGAACTCATTGAGAAGATTTATTTTTTCAGCATTGGCTTCATATACAAAGAGAAAAATCTAGGAAATGGAAATATCCCTAAGGTAAATACAGTAAAATAGCCTTTTGTAAACCAGTGGCACTTTCTGCAGTTTGTGAGCACTGTTGTCTTGAAAGAGTCCCCATCAATTTATCTTGTATGTTGTCTAGTTCTAAAAATATATATATTTTTTTCCTACCCTACCTTTTCCCCCTAACTTGTTACTATGGATACTAAAATTATACACAACGAAAATGATGGCAGGTGCAGTTTTGGGATCCCAATAACACCTGCATTATGTGTAGCCCTACAAATGGGGGACCATGTTCCTTTTATCTAGAAAGAAATGTAGACTATTGCCCAGTTCTCCCTTTTAGAGAGTTTCTTTAGGAGAACCTGAGGCAGCTACCTATGGCCCGGAACCGAGAGGACCCTATTCACAATCCCTGTGTGACCAATGAAGTAACCTGTGTAGGATTCTGTGGGTTCTTAATCCTTCTTTGTTCCCTTGGATGTTTAGGGTCCCTTCCCCCCTTACTCTTGCCTTCTTTTTTTGTATCACACTTTCTTCTTTTCTCCTGTGCTCATCTTGTGCTGTTGCTGGATTTTGAAATAAAATCTGCCTTTGGATAATTCTTTATTGAAGTTCTTACTTCACTGTCTGATTATCTAGATCTTAGTTGATGTCTGATTTAGATGTTTTTAACCCTTTCTTCCTTTATTTTTTTGTAAGCCTTATTCCTATTTGCATTTGTCCTGGCTCTCCTTTTTCTTAAATTTCTTCAACAGTATATCTAACTAAAGATTTTAAAAAATAATATATTGTCTGGTTGGAAAACATGTCCATTTTCTGGACGAGTGTAAATACTGAGAGTTTGTTAGTATACACAGTAACACAGTGTGCACCTCTGCTCATGGCCAGGTACTTACCTGGGAGTAGGTAACTAGAATCTTCATCTTCCAGAGTTGGAACCCCCAAAGCCAGACTAGCTTCCATGCCAGCATCTCTAGGGGAACAGCAATCCCTCTTCACCAGTAAGGACGCTGTGGTCAGATCGTTAATGATCCCCGGGAGGACAAACTCCTCAATAAAGTCTCCTGAATGGTAAGTGAATGGCTTCTCCGCACTATTCTGGATAATACTCTCATGAAGGAAATGTCTCTCTGCATTCTGTCGGACTATCTCCTCTGCAGTTTCCTGAAGTACATGTGTGTCTTCAACCTGTCCAATACTGTATTTTGTGAGCGGTCCTGGGAACGATTCACTCTGGCTGCTTGCAATCAGTCCAGTGATCCCAGTTTTACAGTCTAAATGGAAAAACAAAGCAATGTTAGTGTGTGGAGACCACCCTTAACCCCCAAAACACACCCCTGAACTCAACAACACCCCCTCATCTCAAAAATACACTCCTGACCCCAAAACCAAACACTCACTCCAAAAATACTCCCCTTACCCCAACTATACACTCACCCTCAAAACACACCCCTCACACCAACACCATACTCTCAGCACAAAAAGATACCCTCACCACAATAACACCCCCTAACCTCAAAAATGCACCTCTCACCCCATCAACCATAAGAACACCCCTCTCCTCAAACACACACCTCTCACCCCAAAAACACACCCTTACCTCAAAAATACACCCCATAACCCAACTACACACCCCTCGCCATAAAAACACACCCTCACCTCACACACCCCTCTTACCAAACAATACCCCTCAGCTCAAAAAACCCCCTCACTTCAAGAACACACCCTTTGAGCCAAAAAGACCCTGTCACGCAAAAAAGACTCCCTCACCTCAGAAATACACCCCTCACCCCAACACCATGCTCTCACCACAAAAACACAACCCTCACCACAACCACACCCCTTCACATCTGAAATACACCCCTCACTACAACAATAAACTAGAAAAGCTACAATTTCTCAGGAAATTGTGTGAAGTGTTCTTGCCTCCACCAGTAGTCTACAACTGGAGTGGGCGGAGTAACTGGGTGGAGTGGCTTGAGAAACTGTTGTGTGGTTGGAGTGGCTGGAGTAACTGTGGAAAGGTTGGAGTGTGGTTCACTCACTCTACAGCAAGGGCAGAGAAGAGCTTTCAAATCTTTCAAATCCCTCGAACATTCCACCAACTGCCAACAGGAACTAATAGATTCCAAATAGGGCAGAGAAGAACTTTCAAATCCCTTGAACATTCCACCAACTGCCAACGGGAACTAATAGATTTCAAATAGGGCAGAGAAGAGCGGTTAAAAACAAACTGCTCCAAATTGCTCACGTCACTGGCGGTTGCCATCTTCAAACGGTCGTATTTTAAAAACTATAAATCCTACAGCGAAGAGCTTTATATTGTGAGAATCACAAGATCCAGACCTACATCTTGATGGATAGTATGTCTCTGAGATATTAACAATGAAGGCACAGTCGCAGTTTAGATATTGCCCTTCAAATTTGAGCTGGCTAGAGTGGAGTTTCAATGAATGTCAATGGACGGCGTGAGTTGCAAACAAACGGTCATATTGTGAAAACTATCAGAACTATGGCTTAGTCGTGGACATATTTAGTGGCAGCAGGGATAGCTGAACGTTTTGATATAAGATTTGTGTAGGTGGGCTTGAAAATAAGGGAGTGGTTGCAGTTTAGAAATCATGTCCTGATTTTTCAGCTTTTGTCATCCCCCACTCTAGTTTTGAACATTTCGCCATTCATTCCTATGGGACCAATTTCATCACAAGAACAACGATATTCCGTGAACCATTCGGCGAAACGTTCCACAAAGTAATAGCACACCAATCGGGAACAATCCGCACGTTTCGGTATGTTACTGTCTATGTAGTGTAAAAACTGTGGGAGGAGTTAGGGTGGTAAATTTGGCAATAATAATAATATATATGTGAGATAACATTAAGTGGTCTTGCTATGCAAGAACACTTAACTATCACCCCAAAAACACATCCATCACCCCAACAACCCCTCACAACAAAAACACACCCCTCACCACAACTACACCCCTTCAAATCTAAAATAAACCCTCTCACTCCAACAAATCACCCTAAAAACATATATATGGTGGACAGAACCTGGGCAGAGGCTCCTGGAGGAGCCTGTTTGTCAGCCTCCTGCCTCAGGACTATGGGTCCTGCAATATACCTTGCCCAATGCACTTTAAAAGGATCCGTTCATGTGGTTTATGTACTTGTGTACTCCAGAATGAGAGACCGACCGTTAGCCCTGACTCCCTGGTCAAAATTATGACTTCCATGAAAATCCCGAACCCCTGAACCGATCTGGGTGATTTTTGGATATGTTGGTCTGCCAGATCGGGCTATCCGGGGATGTGACATTTGTGGGGTTTCCATGTGTTTTGGGGGTACTTTTGGTATGTTGTTAAAATGTATGTTTTCTGTGCCTGGAGATAATTGAGTTTAGTATAGTTCCTGACTCCATTATCTCTCAGGCACAGGGGAGGGATTACCCTGTTTTGTGTGGGAGTGTCCTGGACCTGAGAGCCAATGTAATTCTGTATATGTTTTACTGTAGTCTCCTGTCAGGTCCAGAGGGGAATGCCCCTGGAATATGTATCCGGAAACCCCTTGCATTGGGAGTTGCATATAAGACTGCATGTGGTTCCCATTAAACCCGTTCTCCTTTACCCTCAACATAGAGCCTTGTCTCATATGTGGAAGGAGCAGCTATATTCACTCTGGGGATTACTAGATCACTATACTCCCTTGTATTATAATCACTAGCTCTTGTAAGAGCTATCCTGCTATACACTCTGGAGTAGGAGAGGTCTACCCACTGGAAGCTGGATCCCGGTCTTGGGTCCAGGGTGGGTGGAGGACAGCAAGACCCCAACCAAGCTGTAACGCTGGCTGCAGGGATGACTGTGGTTATGGTGTCTGGTGAAGTGCTTGGAAGTACTCGGTGAGCACTAAGAAGCATCTGTAACGGACCGTTTCACTCACAAGAGGATAAAAATCGTTTAGGCGATAATCCCCTTTTCCATAGACCAGCAGCTACTGCAAGCACCAATCTCCCGAACTGCAAACTGTACGAATTCTGGAATCAGCCGAACAGGAAAAGCATACAATCTGCTTACACTCCTGGCAGTCAGCAAACAATCCAATTCCCCCAAAAACGAGACGACACATCGGTTTGAGGGTCAAGCAGAATCTGGGGCTGGCACTCCCAGCCTGCTTTTTATTACAGTGGTTGAGAATACAGGACCGTCCACAGGGAGGGACAAAACAACCAATAGCATAATGGTTACAACCCCCAGGTTCCCTCCCCTCAGATAACCAGTTAACATAATTATTACAGCCAGGAAAAATAGTTTTTATACATGTGCTATAACTTTAAAACCATACATCCAATCTTCATAAAAATTACATATTTGGAATCAGCACACTTTAAACACACTTCCACAAATCAGACAAATCCCTCCAGTGGATCAAAAGTTAGGTGGAAGTCCTTTATGACTGACCGCAAGCACAATTTCCTGCCCAAAACAGTTCCATAGATTTGGGCTGTGCGTTCGGTCAATTTCATGCAGAAAAACGACTAATTCCCATTCGAACGAGTGTTCGAATATTCGAACGGGACTTAGTCTCTGAAGCTGAAAAACGAAGTGTAGGAGAAGGTAAGGGTCAGCGGTGTTCGGTAAAATGTGTA
This sequence comes from Pelobates fuscus, assembly GCF_036172605.1. NCBI lineage: Eukaryota > Metazoa > Chordata > Amphibia > Anura > Pelobatidae > Pelobates > Pelobates fuscus. The sequence continues at coordinate 389,920,040 of NC_086320.1, read as the reverse complement.
GCCGATTTCAGTTCCATGAATTTGGCTACACATACCGCTGACCTCGTTCGAATGAACAAAGATGGCCGCCGCCAACACGTGTTCGTTTGTCGAATGGCGGCCACTTCGACTACTTCAGCACTTCGGCTGCATCCGAAGTGCCAATTTAAAGCTGCAGCACTGTTCCAAATTATTTAAAGGGACAGTCTTATAAAATCCAATCTGCTAAAAGAGTCTTTAACAGGTAATACCTTCCAGGGGCCATAGTCTTAAAGGGTATTGTTACCCAAAGTCTCAATATGGCCCCAGACAGTTCTTAAAGGGCCAGCAGCAGCCCAATATAGATCCATTATCCCAAATAACCCAGGGGCCATAGTCAGCAGGTAGGAGGCGGGCAAACAGGCTTCTCCAGTGCACAGTGGCGAGGTTGGTTCCGCCACAGTTCTCCCCTTTACCATCCAGACTAACAGGATATCTGACCTCCTGTCGGTCAGTGCCCTGGTTAGTCCAGCAACCCACCCACATAACACAATCAGCAGTACAGCCCACCCACAAGAAAGAGTTACTACACCTGGGGTAGTGGGTAGCTTGTCCCTGTCCAGGAACTCCACCTGGACTCTGGGGGTTACTGGCGCTCCGGATCGGTGGGTTGCTGAGTGGGCAGAGACCAGCGGTACTCTGCCCCACTGCCAGCGCTACCAGGGGAGTAGCCTGGTTGGAGCCCAGTTGAGGAAATGTCGTAGGCAGCTCCTTACCCTGGACCTGGTGTTGTTGCTGGAGGGGAGGATAGGCTGTCTCTCCTTTGGATAAACAGCCGTGATGCAGAGGGACAGGACCGACCATCCCTACTCCCTGTGGTTTGGGCACAGAGATCACGGTCCCATCTGCACCGGTGTGGGGCTTATCATCTCCCCTTGGTGGGCTAGGCTGCCGCTGGGAAGCAGGACCGACTGTCCTTACTCCTTGTATCTTGGGCGCAGAGATCCTGGTTCCATCTGCGCCAGTGGGGAACTTAGTGTCTCCCCTGCCGCTGGGGAGGAAGGACGGCACCTTCAGCTCCCTGGGGTACATACTGCCGCTGGGGAGGAAGAACGGCACCTTCAGCTCCCTGGGGTACACACTGCCGCTGGGGAGGAAGGACGACACCATCAGCTCCCTGGGGTACACACTGCCGCTGGGGAGAAGGGATGACACCTTCAGCTCCCTGGGGTACACACTGCCACTGGGGAGGAAGGCCGGCACCTTTAGCTCCCTGGGGTACACACTGCCGCTGGGGAGGAAGGATGACACCTTCGGCTCCATGGAATGCACACTGCCGCTGGGGAGGAAGGACAACACCTTCAGCTCCCTGGGGTACACACTGCCGCTGGGGAGGAAGGACTACACCTTCAGCTCCCTGGGATACACACTGTCGCTGGGGAGGAAGGATGACACCTTCGGCTCCCTGGGATACACACTGCCGCTGGGGAGGAAGGACGGCACCTTCAGCTCCCTGGGGTACACACTGCCGCTGGGGAGGAAGGACGGCACCTTCAGCTCCCTGGGGTACACACTGCCGCTGGGGAGGAAGGACGGCACCTTCAGCTCCCTGGGGTACACACTGCCGCTGGGGAGGAAGGACGACACCTTCAGCTCCCTGGGGTACACACTGCCGCTGGGGAGGAAGGACGGCACCTTCAGCTCCCTGGGGTACACATTGCCGCTGGGGAGGAAGGACGGCACCTTCAGCTCCCTGGGGTACACATTGCCGCTGGGGAGGAAGGACGGCACCTTCAGCTCCCTGGGATACACACTGCCGCTGGGGATCTGGGCCTGCTGCCCACCATCCCGTTGGGCCCGGTGGAGAGACCTCGGTCCCATCTCCACCTGCCTGTTGTGGTTCCTCACAGGACCAATCTATGAGGACCCCTACTTCGGGTTCTTCCTGCCGCCTCAGGGGGAGACGACTAACCTCCTCGGATGCAGCCTCTACTCTGCTGCTGTAACACTCTTTCCGCTGAGCATACTCTCCGTCCATCCTTGAGTTTCGCTCAGCCATGACCTGGTTACTGATCACCTGGAATATCTCCATGGATACATCACCCCCATACTGGGCCACTCGCTGCCTCACCTCAGCCAGCCAATCATCTTCAGCGTCAGAGCCTTCCATACTTGTCTGCTCCAAGTCGCTGGATACCTCTGCTGCCAGGGGCGCTGCACGAGTGCTAGCGTTGCCCTCAATTTGTAACTCCAAGGAATGGTGTTGCCCTGTAGCTGCCCTCCTGGGCTGTAGGAATGATCCCGCCGCTTGCCACCAATTGTAACGGATCGCCTGGCACCCCGACTGGGTACCTCCGTTGAAGGATGCTCCTGGTGTTTTCTGAGGACTCCAAGCACTCTGGCAGACACCACAACCACCAAATCGGAGAAGCATATGAATGCTCTCAGGCGTATGAATGCTGTATACAGCCGAATAGGAAAAACCATGTGAATAGGTTTACACTCCTAGCAGTCAAACTGGAACAGCGTACAATAAATCCTCCCCCAATAATGAGACGACACTTCACTTTGAGGGTTAAGCAGGAACTGAGGCTGGCACTCCCAGCCTGGTTTTTATTACAGTGGTTGAGAATACAGGACCGCCCACAGGGAGGGACAAAACAACCAATTGCATAATGGTTACAACCCCCAGGTTCCCTCCCCTCAGATAACCAGTTAACATAATTATTACAGCTAGGAAAAATACAGTTTTTATACATGTGCTATAACTTTAAAACCATACATCCAATCTTCATAAAAAATCAGACAAATCCCTCTAGTGGATCAAAAGTTAGGTGGAAGTCCTTTATGACCGACCGCAAGCACAATTTCCTGCCCAAAACAGTTCCATAGATTTGGGCTGTGCGGTCGGTCAATTTCATGCAGAAAAACGACTAATTCCCATTCGAACGAGCGTTCGAATATTCGAACGGGACTTAGTCTCTGAAGCTGAAAAACGAAGTGTAGGAGAAGGTAAGGGTCAGCGGTGTTCGGAAAAATGTGTAGCCGATTTCAGTTCCATGAATTTGGCTACACATACCGCTGACCTCGTTCGAATGAACAAAGATGGCCGCTGCCGCCACGTGTTCGTTTGTCGAATGGCGGCCACTTCGACTACTTCAGCACTTCGGCTGTATCCGAAGTGCCAATTTAAAGCTGCAGCACTGTTCCAAATTATTTAAAGGGACAGTCTTATAAAATCCAATCTGCTAAAAGAGTCTTTAACAGGTAATACCTTCCAGGGGCCATAGTCTTAAAGGGTATTGTTACCCAAAGTCTCAATATGGCCCCAGACAGTTCTTAAAGGGCCAGCAGCAGCCCAATATAGATCCATTAGCCCAAATAACCCAGGGGCCATAGTCAGCAGGTAGGAGGCGGGCAAACAGGCTTCTCCAGTGCACAGTGGCGAGGTTGGTTCCGCCACAGCATCGATTAGCAGAGGCACCCAGTCGGGGTGCCAGACGGTCTGCCACAACATCCATCACCCCAACAACTTCCCCTCATATCAAAAATACATTTTTCATCCCAATGACACACTCTCACCCCAAAAATACACCCCTCATCCCTCATCCCACAACACACCCTTACACCTGAAAACACCCATACAGCCCACATACAACCCACACCCCAAAAACACACCCCAACACCACTCTCTCACTACAAAAGCAACTCTTCACCTCAAAAACACACACTTCATCCAAAAACATACCCTCACCTCAAAAACACATCCCTTACCCCAACACGCTCTGACTGCAAAACAGACCCCTAACTCAACAACACAACTTTCAATACAAAAACACCCCCTCACCTCAAGAACATTCCATTTATCCCGAAAAAACCCACACACCCCATATCTAAAAAAACACCCCCCTCACCTCAAAATTACACCTCTCAGCCCAACAACACACTCTAACCCCGAAACCACACCCCTCACCCAGGAAAAAATCCCTCACCCCAACAACACACCCCTCACCCCAATACAACACTCTCCCCCTAAAAACACACCCTCACCTTAAAAAAAAAAACACACCCCACACAAGAACATCCCTCACCCAACAACACACTATCACCCAAAAAACACATCCATCACCCCATCAACTTCCCCTCACTTCAAAATTACACTCCTCATCCCACCAACACACTCAACCCAAAAACATACTGCTCATGATAAAAAATACCCCCTCCCCTTAAAATTACGCCCCTCACGGGGCGTGGCTTGAACGCTGATGGCGCCGGCCGCTTGATTTCGGAGCTCCGACCCGCGCAGCGATAATAAGGGCACAATCCGAAGCACAGACTCTCCAAATGGGGCGCACCAAACGCCCAGACGCTCCACAGACACCCAGGGGACAGTTACCCGCTTCACAGAGCGGACCGCTGGACGGATACCTCCGCACCCCGTTGCGACCGTCCCAAGCCGACCAGGGCCCCAAGATGGCCGACGGGCCGACCACGCCGCCGGAGAGTGAGACCCTCTCGCTAGCGGACATCAGGGCGGACATAAGAGCCCTGACTACCCTGACTGCCAGCATGGTCACTAAAGCAGACCTAAAGGCCTCATCAGATACTTTACATGAGGCTATTCGTGCAGAGGTCGCAACGCTGGGGAATGAACTGGCAGCACAGGGCACCCGTATACAGGCCTTGGAGACAGCGGAGCAAACGATGTCGGGCCGCATAGAAGCCAACAACCTGGCTATAAGCAGGCAAGGTACCATCCTATTACACCTTAGGAGACAGGCGGAAGACCTGGACAACAGGGGCCGCAGGTCTAACATCAGGATACGCAACCTCCCTGAACCACGCAGCGAAGAAAACGTGGAAGATACCCTCACAGCCCTATTCAGGGAGATTTTGGGCCCTGACTCCCCGCCGACCTTCCAATTCGACAGGGCGCACAGAGCGCTCCGGCCCCGCAATGCAGACAACTCGCCCAGAGATATCATTTGCTGCCTTCACGAATTTAAAGTGAAAGATCTCATAATGACAAAAGCAAGATCCAGACAGACATGGCCATTTCAAGGAGCCGAAGTCGCCCTTTATCAGGACCTCTCACCACTCACACTAGAAGCCCGCAGAGCTCTACGACCTGTAACACAATTGCTAAGAAGTAGAAACATACCTTATAAATGGGGATTCCCCTTTAGCCTGCTAGCTCGCCACGACAATGAATGGGTACCTGTGAGGTGGCCAGACGAGGTCCCCGTATTCCTAAGGAGACTAGGCCTACCACCGACCGAAGTTGCAGACTGGATACTGGGACCCCTGGAACAGCGACCAGGCCCCGTCGCTCAGAGAGCCGCCAGGAGACGCAGAGAGGACTCACCACGCAGATCCCCAGCACATAGGCCGCGCAACCCGGCCCCACATGCTGAGGACTAACCGGGCGGTCTAGCCGGACAGGAGTGTCTCTCCCCCCCTGCCCGATGGTCCGATGTTGATGCTGCACCCGATTAAGGGATCCAGGTGTCATCCCTCGCCCAGAAACAGATAAGTACTTTCAACCACCCCCATCTTGGGCAGCACACTGATTGATAACTTTTTACGAAAGACATACACCCGTCCCCCCCGGGACCTAGCCCACCGCGAGGTATGGCCCTCACTGGTAGCATGCACCACACCCATAGTTGCAGCTAAGATAACGATGACACCGCACACTGTATAGTTGTTGATGAGCACGCTCCGCCACCCATAATGAGTCGTATGCCAACTGCCACCCTCACACCTGTGATAGTGACTCATCCCCCCCGGGGACTCTCTCCATCATGGGGCATAGCTTTTGATGAACACGCACACACTACGGAACAACACGATGCCATGTGGCTACTTTGGGAGGGGGGACTGGGGATTCCCGCATGGAATGGGTGCACTGAGCTGAGTGGGGAGTGCTCTTCAGGGACCCTATCTATTTCTGCGTTACACAAGTGCAGCGGAAGATTTATGGTGGGCCACACATATTGTCGGCTGTATTAACGGATTGCACAAGAACCATGACAAGGTTGGGTGGGGGCTCATGCTGGGAGGGACGGGGCTCCACTACAATGGGGACAAATGTATTAATTGTCAGACCGATTATGTTGCATTATCTGGTTCACAATACCGATCATTATAATTTGCCTCTGTATATGCATGATTCTTCGCCTGACGGGTGATCGGGGTTGTTTGACTGGGCTGGGTGGGAGGTGGGGGGGGGGGGTTGCTCTTATTCATGTTCATGTACCCTGGTTCACATATTTATGTTGCTTACTATGTTGCATTGTGAGAAGGTAGACCGTGCTCCCCCCGCTACCCCCTGCCCCAGACTGACGAGCTCACTACTTTATCTGTATGCCTGGATGACCCTACCAGCTATCACGCCGAAAGCCCGGACTACAGGGGACAGAGAGACCACACTGGGGCGAGACACACCTGACGGACGTCACAGACCCCAACTGGAGAGTACGCATAGGCACCAGACCCGATCGCTATGTGCACACCTATTGACTCATGCTTAGCGGAACAGGAACCCGACCCAACCCATACGGAACACACACACCTGACCGTCGCCACGACCCGACTTAGACCCGAGTACACCAAGACTACTGGGGGATCCGCGCTTGCTGCCGCTCCGGTACTCACCGTGTAGAGGTACAGCGTAGGCCGCCCACCCAGTTACAAGGGACTCTGCCTGACAAAGGCAGTATCAACCCCACACGTTGGGATACTCTGGGGTGAATACCCTCATTTATTAACACACATTAGGATACTAACACACGGAAAGCATAGTAGTTTCTGGTAGGAAATCGACACACACACCTTCACCTCACACCCTCCCCTCCTGGGCCCCCAGGCGACCGCTACCCCCCCCCCCCCCCCCCCGTGAACACCGCTCCCCCATCCTTCCTCAGTCTTCCTGTGCGGCTGGTGGTCCGGCGGGGCTGGGCGCCTGGCCCGTGCATTGGCAGATCGTAGTTGATACCCCCCCCTCCCACGATGGCCTACTCCCCATCACCCTTAACCGTTCTCACGCAGAACTGCAGGGGACTCAATGCCCCGGAAAAGAGGTCCCATCTCCTGAGGACTCTCAGGAGCCAACGCATATCCATCGCGCTCTTACAGGAAACCCACCTAAGAGCGACAGCGAATCCCCTACTCAGGAGCAGGTACTACCCGAACAACTTTTACAGCAACCACCCCTCCACGAGAAAGGCAGGCACTGCTATACTGATCGCGGCCGATCTGCAATTCACGGTCTCCGACCAGATAGCCGATGCCGACGGTAGATTTCTATTCGTGAAAGGGGAGATCACAGGGAAAAAATACACGCTCGCGAACATCTACGCTCCGAATGCAGGACAGGCGAGCTTTATTCGCAGAACGCTTTTGAAGCTAACCAAATTTGTAGAGGGAGTTCTGATCCTGGGGGGGGACTTCAATGTCCCGCTGGACCCCCTGATTGACACATCCACGGGACGGAGCAGTGTGCCTAGCTCGACGATCAGGACCATCCTGAAAGCCCTCAGAGACCTACGGCTCATGGATGCGTGGCGAGCACTACACCCAATGGAGAGGGACTTCACTTATTACTCCACGCTGCACCGTCGATACTCCAGAATCGACTATATCTGCGTGCAACAGGAAGGACTGACCTACCTAAGGTCAGCTGCTATCCAAACTACTCCATGGTCAGATCACAGTGCAGTAAAAGTGGAGATGGAGTCACCCTTATACCGCCCGACAAAAAGGACGTGGAGACTAAATGATGCCTTGCTCTTAGACGAACCGACGAGACTGCAAATTACGGGGCACATTCGTCAATTCTTTGAGGAGAACGTGTCTGAGGAATTAACGGACCTGACGATATGGGAAGCACACAAGAGTGTCCTCAGGGGTCACCTAATTCGAATAGCAGCACGAAAGAAAAGGGAAGAAGGACAGCAGATACGCGACCTTACCGCACAGATAGCGGCCTTAGAGCAAAGCCATAAAAGATCCCCGCAAGATCAAACTTATAAAGACCTTGTCACACATAGGAGAAAACTAACTGACATCCTAGAACGCAAATATACGAGACAGTTACAACGATCCAAAGTTTTCTTCTACAGGCATGCAAACAAAGGAGGTAAACTGCTGGCCCAAATGCTAAGAGGCCCACAAAATCGAGCCCAAGTCCACTCTCTGCGCACCAGACAAGGAGTACTGACGCAATTCCCCGAGGCTATCGCGAAGGAATTTGAGATCTTCTATACAAACCTCTACAACCTGGACAACTCACCTGAGGGCCCCGCTGCTCCCAGCAAACTAAGGGACACCGTAAAATACCTGAGTGACTTCAACCCCGATGCACTCACCCCTGAGGAAGCTGAATCGCTCGACGCACCGATTACCGAAGAAGAGGTCAAACTCGCCCTCAAGGTGGCCAAGAATGGCAAAGCGCCGGGCCCGGATGGCTTTCCGGTGGAGTATTATAAGAAATTCGGTGAGGAGTTGGTCCCGAAGCTGGTCAATGCACTGAACAGCCTCCGGGAGGGAGCATCCTTCCACAAGGAGTCCCTGGCGGCGACGATAACAGTGATCCCGAAACCGGGTAAAAACCCGGAACAGGTCGGCAACTATCGCCCGATCTCGCTTATCAATGCTGATATCAAGCTTTTCTCCAAAGTCCTATCCTCTCGACTACGTCAGTACGTGCCGCGACTGGTCCACCCGGACCAAACGGGATTCATCCCGGGCCGAGAAGCCAGGGATAGCACCCTCCGGCTCTTTGTGGTCCAACATGCGGCGAAACTCTATCGGAAGAAGCTACTTCTGCTATCGACGGATGCAGAGAAAGCTTTCGATAGAGTGAACTGGCGATTCATGATGGAGACGCTAAGGAGAACAGGCATTGGTGACCAAATGAGACACTGGATCGGGACGCTTTACCACCAACCGAACGCTAAAGTTCGAGTGAATGGGGCACTCACGGAGAGCTTTCACATAAGGAATGGGACCAGACAAGGCTGCCCACTCTCACCGCTTCTCTTTGCACTCACCTTGGAACCGCTCTTGGACAAGATACGTAAAAACACCAGAATTCTTGGCCTTAGATGTGGGACGCAGGAACATAAGGTCGCTGCGTATGCAGACGACATGATGTTTTTCCTGGCTGAACCCCTTGAATCAATACCTCACCTTCTGGAGGAATTTCAGACATACGGGGCTATATCAGGGCTAAAACTTAATATGCCCAAATGCGAGATACTGAATGTGACGGTGCCGGAGGAGGAATGTGGGCGTCTAAAGCTACAATTCCCGTTCCACTGGTGCGCAGAGAGTATGCAATACCTGGGACTCCAGGTCACCCCTGCAGCGAAAGATCTATACGCACGCAATTACACACCCCTTCTGTCCGCAGTGCTGAGGGACCTTGGGAGATGGAATTACAACCACATCTCCTGGCAGGGGCGAATCGCAGTGGTGAAGATGAATATCCTCCCCAGGATACTCTACGTCTTCCACACGCTCCCATGCCCCATACCCCAATCCTTCTTTAAGACGCTCCGAACAGCGATTCTTAAATACATATGGAAAGGGGATAGGGCCAGGATAGCTCACAGTAGACTGAGCCTTCCCAAGGCATGGGGGGGACTCGCCCTGCCCGACTTCAACACATACCACCAGGCTACGGTGCTGCAACGTATTAGGGAACTCCATGTGGCCACCCCTCAGAAACGTTGGACCACACTATGTAAAGACATCACCCACAACCGGCTGCCTCAATACATCTGGCACGATGGACGCGATGCCACAACACCGAAGGAGGATGACTCTCCCATCACACATATGCTTCAACCATGGCACAGAATGAGAAGGACACCCTACATCTCCCCCTCCCCCAGCCCACTGATACCCATTACCCATAACTCACACATAGGAGATAACCTCCCACCATCAGCGTGGCCATTGGAGGCCCATGAAGGCTACATCCCGCTGCAACTGGCGCTAACAGACTCTGGATTACGAGCCATGCGAGAACTTTCGACCGAAAGGGACATCACTCCATTACACCAATTCCACTATGCGCAACTCAGGCACTTCTACCATAATCTCCCGAACAGAATCAAACTACACAGAGAACTAACCTGGTTTGAAAACCTCTGCCTCCTGACGACTGAATCGAACGGCTCGGTATCGGTTATATACCAAAAACTGATAACGGGAGGAAAAGTCACAAACGACCTATTCAAAAGGCAATGGGAGGACCTGCTGGACACTACATTCACGGAGGAACAATGGGCACAGATTCTACTGCGGCAGCACAAGAGCTCATCTAATACAGCCTACCAAGAAATGAACTATAAGTTACTATCCCACTGGTACCGCACGCCATCCCTCCTCCATCGAATTAATCCAAACATTCCGGACACCTGCTGGAGATGCGAATCAGGAGTGGGAACCATAAAACATATCTGGTGGGACTGCACTGAAATAAGGCCGTTCTGGAACGAACTCGAAATGGAGATATGTGAAATTCTAGGAGAACCCGCAACCCTAACGGCGTGCCTAACACTACTACACCACACGGAAAGCTCACTGTCGACTTATAAGAGGTCGATCCTCAGACACCTGCTGAATGCAGCTCTGATACCCCTGCTGTGGAAAACACGGACCCGTCCGACCATCGGACAGTGGAGACTCAAGGTAGAGGATATCCACAGAGCTGAGTCTACAATAGCCTGCCTGATGGGGAGACAGGAGAAACACGCAGAACAATGGGCGCCATGGTACCTATACTGCACATAGGCCCCGACTACCACTGGGCTAGGGGACCGATCTGCCGATGTGGGGGTGTGGGGGCGCCCAGAATCGCCGGATACGGCCCCCCGGGTCGCACCCAGAACCCCGCAACCTACTGCTGAAGTCGCACTGGGGGCCTAGGGGGGCTCACAGCTAATTTACACCTCACAGAGGTAACTAAATAACATCCCAACATTGACAGCAGGAACACACCAGGGCCCCTGGGCGGAGATCGGGAGACGGATTCTCTAGCCACTAAGCAAACATCACTCAGACGCACTCTCACTCCCACGATCCCACCCCTGCTCCTGAGACCTTTACAATGACGAGCCCCACTAACCTGCGAAGCATACATCCCGCCTCACCAGGTATAGCACCAGCCTAATGATTACCCATAAACCTATATAGCTGCTTGTCACAGGTGTGCACTGGAGATCAGGGAGAGGACAAGACACCCGAGATAGACCTAAACCTACCCACCCCCCCCTTCCCTCCCCCCCCCCCCCCCCAACTTGTGGGTGCTAGGATGCCTGCCTACCCTGATACCTGAACGAAAAGGAATACCTAGTGGAGGGCGACGACGCCCCGCAAGACGTACCGCTCCTCAGACATGACACCACACACACTGACTATCACAACTGGCGACAACGTTATACTAGACACTAACCTGACCATACTACCTATGCTGACACTGACAAGCATACCCGTTTAAACTAATGTTTGGATATTGAATTTGCTAATGAAATAATCTTTACCAAAGCCAAGATCCTCATGCTGTAGCGATGTTGACCCATCCTCGTGGGGACCCACGGGTCCCGCAGTTTACTTAAAATTTTGTTGCTCTTAACTGTTAAAGTTTATGTATTAGAATTGACTGGTTCTTAAGTATACCAGGAACAACTGAAGCAAAATGGACATTCTCACGTTCTATTCCCTCGTAAGCCTTTCTGATATGGATCTGCGTATCCCTCATCCCCATTGTTGATGTGACTTACTTGGAGACCTGCGAGTCCCACCGTCAAAATGCCTGATATGTATGCTTGTTCCTTTATTTTGTCAACTGAACACTATAAAAAGTAACTTTACAAAAAAAATAAAAAATTACGCCCCTCACCCCACAAATACACTCCTTCCCTTAAAAATACAATCCCAATAGCACACTCACCCCAAATATACACACCTCACCCTAAAAACACCTCCTCACCCCAACAACACCCACTCACCTCAGAAATACACCCCTCACCTCAAAACACACTGTCCAAAACATATCCCTAACCCAACAACACAACCTTCAACACAAAAACACTCCCTCACCTCAATATACCATTTAACTCCAAAACACTCACTTACCCCACACGCACCCCTCATCTAAAAAACACACCCCTCCCCCCAACAACATCACCTCCCCTTAAAATTACATCGCTCAGCCCAACAACACACTCACCCCAAAACCACACCTCTCACCCAAAAAATACTCCTTCATCCCACAACACACCCTTAAACCCCAAAACACCCAAACATCCCACATACAACCCACACCCCAAAAACACACTCTCTCACTACAGAAGCACCCCCTCACCTCAAAAACACTCCATCCCAACAACAAACCCTCACCTCAAAAACACATCCCTTACCCCAACATGCTCTGACACAAAAAACAGACCCCTTACTCAACAACAAACCCTCCCCCCAAAAATACCCCCTCACTCCAACAACACACCCTTCAACCCAAAAATACTCGCTCGCTCGAGACTGGCAAAAATAACCCAGAAGTTCAGATTATGGAACCTCAGAGATTTTATCATCGATGGCAAGAAACTGGTGCTGCGGCATGAGATTCTTGTTATGCAGTTCATGGCCCAGGTGTGGCCTCCTAGGGTTTCTGTTTGCAGAGTCATCACAAGGGCACTTTTTTTTTACTTCAGCTGAGGATCCAAGATGTACAAGGAACCACATACCTCAGACAAGATCAACACCCCCAAGTCCTGTTTTTTTCTCCTGCCCACCTGTGGAGGGTTAGGCTGGGAAAAGTGGAACAGCTCTATCCTTCACATCTGGGACACTCTGTGATCTTACCTGGAAGTGAGAAAGTTGTGAGGGAACACCATCTGGAAGAAGTTAAACCTTTAAGGAGATCCACAAACGTATCAGAGCTCAAAACACTCCACTTTCTAGTCCAAGGCTGCCCACTGGCACAGCAAAGACTGCATGGAGGAACATGACATCTGGTAGACTAACCAATAGACACAAGGACTTAGCATGGATGGCCATTCAGAGAGGCCTCCCCCTAAGCATATTATTAATGCAAGGGGACTGTGCAGATACAGACGTTACCCACAGTGAGTTGTGGAGGAGAAAACCTTTCTACACCTCTGTCCATTTCACAGGCTTTGCTAGTGTGCTGTGTGAAGGATGTTTTTTACTACACCAGAAATTGTCTGGTGTTGAGGAGGGAACAACTCTCCATTCAAGACTTACACGGGCTGATGCACAGCATGCTCAGAGACTGTAATATCATGGACAACCTCAGTGAAGAAGAGGACTCCGGACTCCTTGAAACTTGTGAACCCACGCAAAATAATTCCCCGTCGAATTATTATTATTGCCATTTATATAGCGCCAACAGATTCCGTAGCGCTTTACAATATTATGAGAGTGCATTTAACTATAAATAGGACAATTACAAATAAACATACGGGAACAATACCAGAGAAGAACATGCCCCCTCCTATTCCCCTCTATCAATGTTTTTTGTTGAGGGGGAATGCATGGGTGCTTTATTGTATATATGGTTGTTAGTCTGTGTTTGGCCACTAATAAAGGTCTCATCCTGATAGAGTGCCTAATAGGGACTAATAAAAATGTATGATGTTTACAAAGTATGCTAGGTACTGCACTGCATCTCAGGAGACTTTATTTGTTTTATGGGAATGAATCATTTCTTTTCCAAACTAAAATATGCTCTATTCTGTAAGTCTATCTCACTGTGCCATCTTTAGCTGATAATACCTGTCCCAAGCTTGAACAGTACTGGCAGTCAGGATAATTTGTCATGATCCCAGAGGTATTGAGCTCATTATGCAAGGCGCACCTCTCCACTGTAAGGGTATTGATTGGAAGAGCAGACCAGGTCCCTGGTGTCTGATGTTGGGGAGGCAGGCACTAAGAGCCTTTTTTTGTGTACTCCACCTTATTTCGATGATTTAGCAACCTTTTTGAGGATAATTTGGGTGCATAAAAAGGAGATCTCACACTGGTGTTTCGAGGTGTTTCGAGAATGGAAGCTGTAACGGATCACCTGTACTCCGACCGAGTACCTTCCGTTGACGGACGCTTCCTAGCTTGCGCTGAGGACCACAAGCACTGCACCGGACACCACAACCACCGCAGACTCCACAACCACCTTAGCTTAACTAGAGTCTCGCCGTCTTCCTTGCACCCTGGATCAGCCTCTGTCCTCCAGGACCGTGTGGGAAAGACCTCTCCTCCAGGAGAGCATATCAGGAACAGCTCTTACAAGAGCTAAGTGATCAGAGCTCAGAGAAGTATACAAATCCCCAGTGTGATTATAGCAGTTCACCTCCAATCACGAGACAAGACTACGTGTTGAGGGTCAAACAGGAACAGAATGCACTGAGGCTTTATTGCTTCTTATATACATATTTCCCCACAAGGTTACCACCCACGTGGACCTTGATGGGCACTGAAAACACAAACTCAACAACCAATCATTTACAGACACACGGTTAAACACTACCATTCATTACAGTAAATTCCTGTATCAGCTCAATTATCTCCAAGCGAAAAAATATAATTTTTATGCAATTTCTATAACTCAAAAATTATACATCACATTCACATCACATTTTCTGAACCATAATTAGGGAACAAACATACTTAAAAATCATGCAAATTGGTCCAGTGGTTCGGGAGATAGCTGGAAGTCCCATTTTGACTGCCCGCACGCACGCACATCTTCATGCCCAAAACAGTTGCATGGATTTTGGCTGTGCGGACGGTCCATTCACCACAGTTCAACTACCGTTCGAATGCATGAACAGGGCCGTTCGTGCAAATCTGCAATGTTAATGTGGCGTTTGTATTGTCAAACGCCGTTCAACTCCATTCGAAGTGTGAGAGTTCCAGAGAAGGTAAAACTTCAGCGGTGTTCATGCCATCGAGTATCCGATTTTAGTTCCATGAACTTGGCAGCACAACACTCGTCTTTTAAAAGTCAATAAGCCCAAATAGTTTTTTAACTGGCCATAGTCACAAGGCAAGAGGCTGGCAAGCAGGCCTCTCCAAGAATAAGTGGCGAAGGGCACTTTGTCACAGAAGCCTTGAAGAAATTACCCTAATTTAGTACAGACTCACCCAATGAACAAAAGAGTTCCACTGTGTCTTTCATAACCGTTATGTAGAGCTGTTTCTGCCAGGCAGCAAGTCCCGCCCACTCCTCATCAGTAAACGAAAGTGTGATATCACTGAACGCAGCCTGCCAGGGATAAATAATAATAATAAGATATTATAACAGTGTGACATCACCGAACGTAGCCTGCCAGGGATAAATAATAATAATAAGATATTATAACAGTGTGACATCACCGAACGCAGCCTGCCAGGGATAAATAATAACTATATATTATAACAGTGTGACATCACCAAACACAGCCTGCCAGGGATAAATAATAATAAGATATTATAACAGTGTGACATCACCGAACGCAGCCTGCCAGGGATAAATAATAACTATATATTATAACAGTGTGACATCACCAAACACAGCCTGCCAGGGATAAATAATAATAAGATATTATAACAGTGTGACATCACCGAACGCAGCCTGCCAGGGATAAATAATAACAATATATTATAACAGTGTGACATGACCAAACACAGCCTGCCAGGGATAACTAATAATAAGATATTATAACAGTGTGACATCACCGAACGCAGCCTGCCAGGGATAAATAATAACTATATATTATAACAGTGTGACATCACCAAACACAGCCTGCCAGGGATAAATAATAATAAGATATTATAACAGTGTGACATCACCGACCGCAGCCTGCCAGGGATAAATAATAACAATATATTATAACAGTGTGACATGACCAAACACAGCCTGCCAGGGATAAATAATAATAAGATATTATAACAGTGTGACATCACCGAACGCAGCCTGCCAGGGATAAATAATAACTATATATTATAACAGTGTGACATCACCAAACACAGCCTGCCAGGGATAAATAATAATAAGATATTATAACAGTGTGACATCACCGAACGCAGCCTGCCAGGGATAAATAATAATAATAATAAGATATTATAACAGTGTGACATCACCGAACGCAGCCTGCCAGGGATAAATAATAACAATATATTATAACATTGTGACATCACCAAACGCAGCCTGCCAGTGATAAATAATAACTATATATTATAACAGTGTGACATCACCAAACGCAGCCTGCCAGTGATAAATAATAACTATATATTATAACAGTGTGACATCACCAAACGCAGCCTGCCAGTGATAAATAATAACTATATATTATAACAGTGTGACATCACCAAACGCAGCCTGCCAGTGATAAATAATAACTATATATTATAACAGTGTGACATCACCAAACACAGCCTGCCAGGGATAAATAATAACTATATATTATAACAGTGTGACATCACCAAACGCAGCCTGCCAGTGATAAATAATAACTATATATTATAACAGTGTGACATCACCAAACACAGCCTGCCAGGGATAAATAATAACTATATATTATAACAGTGTGACATCACCAAACGCAGCCTGCCAGGGATAAATAATAATATATTATAACAGTGTGATATCACCAAACACAGCCTGCCAGGGATAAATAATAACAATATATTATAACAGTGTGACATCACCAAACACAGCCCGCCAGGGATAAATAATAACTATATATTATAACAGTGTGACATCACCGAACGCAGCCTGCCAGGGATAAATAATAATAATATATTATAACAGTGTGACATCACCAAACGCAGCCTGCCAGGGATAAATAATAATAATATATTATAACAGTGTGACATCACCAAACGCAGCCTGCCAGGGATAAATAATAACTATATATTATAACAGTGTGACATCACCGAACGCAGCCTGCCAGGGATAAATAATAACTATATATTATAACAGTGTGACATCACCGAACGCAGCCTGCCAGGGATAAATAATAACTATATATTATAACAGTGTGACATCACCGAACGCAGCCTGCCAGGGATAAATAATAACTATATATATATAACAGTGTGACATCACCGAACGCAGCCTGCCAGGGATAAATAATAACTATATATTATAACAGTGTGACATCACCAAACACAGCCTGCCAGGGATAAATAATAACAATATATTATAACAGTGTGATATCACAAACACAGACTGCCAGGGATAAATAATAATATATTATAACAGTGTGACATCACCAAACACAGCCTGCCAGGGATAAATAATAACAATATATTATAACAGTGTGACATCACCAAACACAGCCCGCCAGGGATAAATAATAACAATATATTATAACAGTGTGATATCACAAACACAGACTGCCAGGGATAAATAATAATATATTATAACAGTGTGACATCACCAAACACAGCCTGTCAGGGATAAATAATAATATATTATAACAGTGTGATATCACCAAACACAGCCTGCCAGGGATAAATAATAATATATTATAACAGTGTGACATCACCAAACACAGCCTGCCAGGGATAAATAATAACTATATATTATAACAGTGTGACATCACCAAATGCAGCCTGCCAGGGATAAATAATAATAATATATTATAACAGTGTGACATCACCAAACACAGCCTGCCAGGGATAAATAATAACAATATATTATAACAGTGTGACATCACCAAACGCAGCCTGCCAGAGATAAATAATAACTATATATTATAACAGTGTGACATCACCAAACACAGCCCGTCAGCGATAAATAATAACTATATATTATAACAGTGTGACATCACCAAACACAGCCTGCCAGGGATAAATAATAACAATATATTATAACAGTGTGATATCACAAACACAGACTGCCAGGGATAAATAATAATATATTATAACAGTGTGACATCACCAAACACAGCCTGCCAGGGATAAATAATAATATATTATAACAGTGTGACATCACCAAACACAGCCTGCCAGGGATAAATAATAACTATATATTATAACAGTGTGACATCACCAAACACAGCCCGCCAGGGATAAATAATAACTATATATTATAACAGTGTGACATCACCCAACACAGCCTGCCAGGGATAAATAATAATAATATATTATAACAGTGTGACATCACCAAATGCAGCCTGCCAGGGATAAATAATAACAATATATTATAACAGTGTGACATGACCAAACACAGCCTGCCAGGGATAAATAATAACAATATATTATAACAGTGTGACATCACCGAACGCAGCCTGCCAGGGATAAATAATAACAATATATTATAACAGTGTGACATCACCAAACACAGCCTGCCAGGGATAAATAATAATAATATATTGTAACAGTGTGATATCACAAACACAGCCTGCCAGGGATAAATAATACAAATATATTATAACAGTGTGACATCACCAAACACAGCCTGCCAGGGATAAATAATAACTATATATTATAACAGTGTGACATCACCAAATGCAGCCTGCCAGGGATAAATAATAATATATTATAACAGTGTGACATCACCAAACACAGCCTGCCAGGGATAAATAATAATATATTATAACAGTGTGACATCACCAAATGCAGCCTGCCAGGGATAAATAATAACAATATATTATAACAGTGTGACATTACCAAACACAGCCTGCCAGAGATAAATAATAACTATATATTATAACCGTGTGACATCACCAAACACAGCCTGCCAGGGATAAATAATAATATATTATAACAGTGTGACATCACCAAATGCAGCCTGCCAGGGATAAATAATAACAATATATTATAACAGTGTGACATCACCAAACGCAGCCTGCCAGGGATAAATAATAATAATATATTATAACAGTGTGACATCACCAAATACAGCCTGCCAGGGATAAATAATAACAATATATTATAACAGTGTGACATCACCAAACACAGCCTGCCAGGGATAAATAATACAAATATATTATAACAGTGTGACATCACCAAATACAGCCTGCCAGGGATAAATAATAACAATATATTATAACAGTGTGACATCACCAAACACAGCCTGCCAGGGATAAATAATAACAATATATTATAACAGTGTGACATCACCAAACGCAGCCCGCCAGGGATAAATAATAATATATTATAACAGTGTGACATCACCAAACGCAGCCTGCCAGGGATAAATAATAATATATTATAACAGTGTGACATCACCAAACGCAGCCTGCCAGGGATAAATAATAACAATATATTATAACAGTGTGACATCACCAAACACAGCCTGCCAGGGATAAATAATAATATATTATAACAGTGTGACATCACCAAACACAGCCTGCCAGGGATAAATAATAATAATATATTATAGCAGTGTGACATCACCAAACGCAGCCTGCCAGGGATAAATAATAACTATATATTATAACAGTGTGATATCACCAAACACAGCCTGCCAGGGATAAATACTAATAATATATTATAACAGTGTGACATCACCAAACACAGCCCGTCAGCGATAAATAATAATATATTATAACAGTGTTACATCACCAAACGCAGCCTGCCAGGGATAAATAATAATAACATATTATAACAGTGTGACATCACCAAACACAGCCTGCCAGGGATAAATAATAATAATAATATATTATAACAGTGTGACATCACCAAACACAGCCCGCCAGGGATAAATAATAATATATTATAACAGTGTTACATCACCAAACGCAGCCTGCCAGGGATAAATAATAATAATATATTATAACAGTGTGACATCACCAAACACAGCCTGCCAGGGATAAATAATAATAATATATTATAACAGTGTGACATCACCAAACACAGCCTGCCAGGGATAAATAATAACAATATATTATAACAGTGTGACATCACCAAACACAGCCTGCCAGGGATAAATAATAACTATATATTATAACAGTGTGACATCACCGAACGCAGCCTGCCAGGGATAAATAATAATAATATATTATAACAGTGTGACATCACCAAACACAGCCTGCCAGGGATAAATAATAGCAATATATTATAACAGTTTGACATCACCAAACGCAGCCTGCCAGGAATAAATAATAACAATATATTATAACAGTGTGACATCACCAAACACAGCCTGCCAGGGATAAATAATAATAATATATTATAACAGTGTGACATCACCGAACGCAGCCTGCCAGGGATAAATAATAACAATATATTATAACAGTGTGACATCACCAAACACAGCCTGCCAGGGATAAATAATAACAATATATTATAACAGTGTGACATCACCGAACGCAGCCTGCCAGGGATAAATAATAATAATATATTATAACAGTGTGACATCACCGAACGCAGCCTGCCAGGGATAAATAATAATATATTATAACAGTGTGACATCACCAAACACAGCCTGCCAGGGATAAATAATAATATATTATAACAGTGTGACATCACCAAACACAGCCTGCCAGGGATAAATAATGACTACCTATTATAATAGTGTTATAAAAGATGTTTAGACACTGAACAAAATTATAAACGCAACACTTTTTACGCCCATTTTTCATGAGCTGAACTCAAAGATCGAAGACTTTTTCTCTGTACACAAAAGGCCTATTTCTGTCAAATATTGTTCACAAATCTGTCTAAATCTGAGTTAGTGAGCACTTCTCCTTTGCCGAGATAATCCATCCAGCTCACAGGTGTGACATATCAAGATGCTGATTAGACAGCATGATTATTGCACAGGTGGGGCATATCAAGATGCTGATTAGACAGCGTGATTATTGCACAGGTGTGGCATATCAAGATGCTGATTAGACAGCATGATTATTGCACAGGTGTGCCTTAGGCTGGCCACAATAAAAGGCCTCTCTAAAATGTGCAGTTTTATCACACAACACAATGTCATAGATGTCGCAAGTTTTGAGGGAGCGTGCAATTGGCATGTTGACTGCAGGAATGTCCACCAGAGCTGTTGCCCGTGAGCTGTCTACAAAGGAGTTTCAGAGAATTTGGCAGTACATCCAACCAGCCTCACAACCGCAGACCATGTGTAACCACACTAGCCCAGGACCTCCACATCCAGCATCTTCACCTCCAAGATCGTCTGAGACCAGCCATCCGGCAAGCTGCTGCAACAATCGGTTTCCATAACCAAAGAATTTATGCACAAACTGTCAGAAACAATCCCAGGGAAACTCATCTACATGAGATACCGTGACGAGATTCTGAGGCCCATCTTTGTGCCATTCATCCATGACCATCACCTCATGTTGCAGCATGATAATGCATGCCTCCATGTTGCAAGGATCTGTACACAATTCCTGGAAGCTAAAAACATCCCAGTTCTTGCATGGCCACCATACTTACCGTACATGTCATCCTTTGAGCATGTTTGCGATGCTCTGGATCGGCGTATACGACAGCGTGTTCCAGGTCCTGCCAATATCCAGCAACTTCGTACAGCCTTTGAAGAGGAGTAGACCAACATTCCACAGGCCACAATCAACAACCTGATCAACTCTATGCGAAGGAGATGTGTTGCTATGTGTGAGGCAAATAGTGGTCACACCAGATACTGACTGGTTTTCGGACCCCCCCGGCCCACCCAATGCAGTAAAACTGCACATTTTAGAGTGGGCTAAGGCACATGTAGCGAGGCCTGGGTAACCTGGCTGGTTATTCCCTTTTGTTAGAATAGGTCAGACCCATTTCCCCAGTAACTGGATGGGACACAGTTCCAGGATACAATCTTTGACAATGTTTATTTGGGCACAGCTTTTTTATGCACAGACCACCGCAGGGGGTCTCCATCCAACCTAACACAAACACATCCAGGATGGGGCTGGGGAACAGATAACCATTTGCCGCTCTGGGAGATACTAACAGGACACAGGGACACGCATGAGTACACAGTACATACAGAGGGGTGAAATTTGGGGCTCGGCGCCCCGGGATGGGAAGAGGGTACAGGGTTACATTTTATATGGATAAATAGCCCCGGGTCCCCCCTAGGATCCCTGCAAAAAGTGGGGCGATCGAATGAACAGAGCCGGAGATATTAGCTTCAAAGTCTGGGGCTCCAGGCTCTCCATCCCTGGAATTAGTTCCATGGTGTTGCTTGGTTTAGTCCGGCGAATTCAAACTTTGCGCCTAAACCAAACAACAACCAATCAGCCAAAATGGCGCGAACCAAATAACACCAATCGGCGTTGGGGGGGGGTGGAATTTCGCCGCCCAATCCGAAGAAAGGACACGAAACTCGGCTGCACCAATTGGTGCTCGGGGAGGATAGTGGTTTTGCGGCCCAATCAGAATACAGGGTGGAAAACCCGATGTCACCAATCTGCTGAAAGGCGCAAAACATATTTGCGCCAATCAGCGCCCAGGGACAAGGGGGGTTTCGCAGCCCAATCAGACGGAAGGGGGCGAAACCCAGTGTGAACAAGGCTCCTTCTTGTACTTGTCGCTAGCTCCCTGCGGCAACCAATCAGCGCTTTACTCGTGCCGACCAACAAGGAAAACGTCGCAAACCCAGTTTAAATGGGTGCTCCTCCTCCCATTGGTCAGCACCGACTTCCATGCGACCAGCGAGAACCTTGCTCCCGGCTGGCGCATGTCCCTCTCTCCGGTGGATATCCCCACGCAGGTATCCACCGGAGAGAGAGTGCTCTTCTGGGCAGCTACGAGCGTAGCCTCGTAGCTCCCACGTAAGGGAAAAGGGATGAGTGATCATAGCTCTGTTGGGGAGCAGGTAGGATGATCCTTGACACCAGGATCGAAGACAGTGTACACAGGCCGGTTCGGGAGTCAAGTGCTCCCCCTGGTAGGCGTTCGGTGATACAAACCGGCGGAAGCACGAGCTGCTTGTTCCCTTGCGGTCTGTGGTTTTCACACCTTGTCAGCAAGGCGCGAACGTTCTAATTGGAGTATCGGGGTGGTCCGGCATGGTTCGGGAGACGAATGCTCCCCCTGGTGGGCATTCGGTAATACGAACCGGCAGCAACCCAGCGGAAGCACGGACCGCTCATTCCCTTGCAGTCTGCGTTTTTCACACCTTGCTTGCATTCTAAATGAAGTGCCAGGGTGGTCCAGCACACAGGGCTCCATGTGCCGGAGCACCCTCTGGCGGTCAAAAGGTATATTGCAGGATTTTAAGGTCAAAATTACAGAAAGAGGAATATGAAAGAGGGTAAACACACATTCTAGGAGGGTACATCCACACACAGAAAAAAAGGCAATTCACAGTTTAGGCAGTCCTGCCACAGCACACCTGTGCAATAATCATGCTGTCTAATCGGCATCTTGATATGTCACACCTGTGCAATAATCATGCTGTCTCATCAGCATGTTGATATGCCACACCTGTGAGGTGGATGGATTGGCAAAGGAGAAGTGCTCACTAACACAGATTTAGACAGATTTGTGAACAATATTTGACAGAAATAGGCCTTTTGTGTACAGAGAAAAAGGCTTAGATCTTTGAGTTCAGCTCATGAAAAATGGGGGCAAAACCAAAAGTGTTGCGTTTCTAATTTTGTTCAGTGTATAATGTGTTCACTAGATCACCGTAACGGAATTGGAAAGCAGTTAAAGGCTAGTTCCAGTTTAAAACATATTCAGCAAAGTGCTTGTGTAGGGTTTTTACATGTTGCAATGTCTGGTATCCTTTTTAATCTATAAGGATTTGTTGTATACAGGTGATACTCGAAAAATTAGAATATCGTACAAAAGTTTATTTATTTCAGTAATGCAACGTAAAAGGGGAAACTAATATATGAGATAGACGCATTACACGCAAAGCAAGATAGTTCAAGCCGTGATTTGTCATAAGTGCGATGATTATGGCTTACAGCTCATGAAAACCCCAAATCCACAATCCCAGTAAATTAGAATATTATGAAAAGGTGCAATATTCTAGGCTCACAGTGTCCCACTCTAATCAGCTAAGTAAGCCATAACACCTGCAGGGTTTCTGAACCTTTAAATGGTCTCTCAGTCTAGTTCAGTAGGAATCACAATCATGGGGAAGACTGCTGACCTGACAGTTATGCAGAAATCCATAAAGATGGAAAGCCTCAAAAGGTAATTGCGAAGGAAGTTGGATGTTCCCAAAGTGCTGTATCAAAGCACATTAATAGAAAGTTATGTGGAAGGGAAAAGTGTGGAAGAAAAAGGTGCACAAGGAGCAGGGATGACCGCAGCCTGGAGAGGATTGTCAGGAAAAAGCCATTCAAATGTGTTGGGGACTTTCACAAGGAGTGGACTAAGGCTGGAGTCAGTGCACCAAGAGCCACCACACACAGACGGATCCTGGACATGGGCTTCAGATGTCGTATTCCTCTTGTCAAGCCGCTCCCGAACAACAAACAACGTCAGAAGCGTCTTACCTGGGCTAAAGAAAAACAGACGTGGGCTGTCGCTCAGTGGTCCAAAGTCCTCTTTTCTGATGAGAGCAACTTTTGCATCTCATTTGGAAACCAAGGACCCAGAGTCTGGAGGAAGAATGGAGAGGCACACACTGCAATGGAGAGGCACACAATGCTTGAAGTCCAGTGTGAAGTTTCCACAGTCTGTGTTGATTTGGGGAGTCATGTAATCTGCTGGTGTTGGCCCAATATGCTTTATTAAGTCCAGGGTCAACGCACCGCAGGCGAGCTTTATAGGGATGCTGACTTCATTTTCCAGCACCTGCCCACACTGCCAAAAGCACCAAAGCCTGGTTCAATGACCGTGGGATTACTGTGCTTGGTTGGCCAGCAAACTCGCCAGACCTGAACCCCATTGAGAATCTATGGGGCATTGCCAAAAGAAAGATGAGACATGAAATCGAACAATGCAGAAGAGCTGAAGGCCACTATGGAAGCATCCTGGTCTTCCATAACACCTCAGCAGTGCCACAGGCTGATAGCTTCCATGCCACGCCGCATTGAGGCAGTAATTGTTGCAAAAGGGGCCCAAACCAAGTACTGAGTCCATATGCATGCTTATACTTTTCAGAGGTCCGATATTGTTCTATGTACACTCCTTGTT
This sequence comes from Pelobates fuscus, assembly GCF_036172605.1. Taxonomy (NCBI): domain Eukaryota; kingdom Metazoa; phylum Chordata; class Amphibia; order Anura; family Pelobatidae; genus Pelobates; species Pelobates fuscus. The sequence goes on along the minus strand of NC_086320.1, from coordinate 389,895,014 downwards.
TTATTGATTGCATGTAATATTCTAATTTACTGAGATTGTGGATTTGGGGTTTTCATGAGCTGTAAGTCATAATCATCGCACTTATGACAAATTACGGCTTGAACGATCTTGCTTTGCATGTAATGCGTCTATCTCATATATTATTTTCCCCTTTTACGTTGCATTACTGAAATAAATGAACTTTTGCATGATATTCTAATTTTTCGAGTATCACCTGTATATTAGTTCACAGTTGTGAGTGAAGAGATGGCTAAATACCTCCCTAAATCTTCAATGCAAAGGATACAGAATACCTGAAGGCAGTCCGTGAGCGGTAAATTATAGCAATTCTAGCCCTACGTGAGAAATATCAGGGCTTCCTTAGGCAGAACTCCTTGTCCTAAAGACTAAACGATAACCACTCACACAGAACAACTCCAGTCACTCACACAGAACAACTCCAGCCACTCACAAAGAACAACTCCAGCCACTCACAGAGAACAACTTCAGGCACTCACACAGAACTACAGCCACTCACATAGAACAACTCCAGCCACTCACACAGAACTACAGCCACTCACACAGAACAACTCCAGCCACTCACACAGAACTACAGCCACTCACATAGAACAACTACAGCCACTCACACAGAACAACTCCAGCCACTCACACAGAGCAACTCCAGCCATTCACACAGAACAACTCCAGCCACTCACAAAGAACAACTCCAGCCACTCACAGAGAACTACTCCAGCCACTCACACAGAACTACAGCCACTCACATAGAACAACTACAGTCACTCACACAGAACAACTCCAGCCACTCACACAGAGCAACTCCAGCCATTCACACAGAACAACTCCAGCCACTCACATAGAACAACTACAGCCACTCACATAGAACAACTACAGCCACTCACACAGAGCAACTCCAGCCACTCACAGAGAACTACTCCAGCCACTCACACATAACTACAGCCACTCACATAGAACAACTACAGCCACTCACATAGAACAACTACAGCCACTCACATAGAACAACTACAGCCACTCACATAGAACAACTACAGCCACTCACACAGAACAACTCCAGCCACTCACACAGAGCAACTCCAGCCACTCACATAGAACAACTCCAGCCACTCACAGAGAACTACTCCAGCCACTCACACAGAACTACAGCCACTCACATAGAACTACAGCCACTCACATAGAACTACAGCCACTCACATAGAACAACTACAGCCACTCACACAGAACAACTCCAGCCACTCACACAGAGCAACTCCAGCCACTCACAAAGAACAACTCCAGCCACTCACAAAGAACAACTCCAGCCACTCACACAGAACAACTCCAGCCACTCACACAGAACAACTCCAGCCACTCACAAAGAACAACTCCAGCCACTCACACAGAACAACTCCAGCCACTCACTTAGAACAACTCCAGCCACTCACAAAGAACAACTCCAGCCACTCACACAGAACAACTACAGCCACTCACACAGAACAACTACAGCCACTCTCACACAGCCACTCACACACAGCTACTCACACACAACTATTCACACACAGCCTCTCACACACAGCTACTCACACACAGCCACTCACACACAGCTACTCACACACAGCTACTCACACACAGCCACTCACACACAGCTACTCACACACAGCTACTCACACAGCCACTTACACACATCTATTCATGCACATATACTCACACACAGCCACTCACACACAGCTACTCACACAGCCACTCACACACAGCTATTCATGCATTGTGGTTCTACAATATCCTTCTTTAAAACTGGCCAAATACGTGTTAGAGGGTGATCCTGGTTTCCCTCGTCCGCTGTTTTATGTGTATTATCTGTGTTTTGGCGATGAAGAAAAAAAGGTAAATTTTCATTTTATGATCAGAGTCGGAAGCTGCTTCTCTTTTGGCGTTCCCCAGTTGAGGTCCAATCAGTATATTGTACAGTGTGTTGTTGCAGGGTGGAACCTCACGCCACCCCCCACCCCACTCTTTGTGATACTGGCTATGAAACGTATTTTGGTCTTAAGTAGACATATAACCATAAAGTACATGATATGGGGATACCATGTACTTTATGGTATTGTGTCTAATTAAAACCAAAATAAGTTTCACAGCCAGTATCACTAAGAGTACTCTGTAAGGTACACCTGGCTGTGTCCTCGCACAATAAACTCACACTGTGACAGAATAAGTATGTAAGGTTCACTTTGTATTACAGGACTGAGAGTGGATGAACTCAGATGGGTATTAGGAAATGGAGGCCAATGAGTCAGCAGTCAGCCCCAGCCAAACTCTGGTTGTTTATATGTTCTTCCCTTGTGGTGGCCCTATCATTGGAGGGGTCCATGACTTTCTGAATTGTCAAGAATGCACCCAAATCAAAGCCGTACATTTTGGTTGCTAGGATACCTGCAAGGCCCCCATGACTTCTTGGCCTCAATGGCCAACATGTTTCAGTTGCTAGGATACACATGAGACTTCTCATACTTAGTTGCTAGGATACACACCAGGCTCCTCATACTCAGTTGCCTATATACACAGCATTCTCCTCACACTCAGTTGCCTGGTTACACAGCATTCTCCTCATTCTCAGTTTCTTTCTTTTGGTTGCTAAGATACCATCGGCCTCAATCTATATTGTTTGGACCTTGCCGTGCATTCTGTGAAAGAGGAATCTTCTAATATATATTATCTCTCTCTCTGTAAAACAGAACCTCGCTCCCTTTAATGTGTCCATCAATGCTCCCTATGTATTGCGTTTGGACGTGTTTGTGCCTAATTCACTTTTCAAACTTACAATAATGATCCTGTGTGGATGTTGCATTTTGGGGCATTTTAGCAGCTCGTCAATTCAATCTACTCCAGAAAGTTAGATTGTTTGCACATGTAGACCCCCCCCCCCCCTAGTTTTAGGGTAGGTGTTTATAATTAGGGGGTTTAGAGGAGGTTAACCTTAAAGATAATGCAGTCTGTAACTCCCATCACTCTTGGACACACTTTAACTGGCAACCACCTATATGTATACTCATATAAGCATAATCCTACATCTCCTCATACTGTAGGGCTATAAGTAGCCCTTCCTATTCCTGAGCCCTGCAGGTACATTATTGCTCATGAAGGGGTTAAAAGCTGACATCCTATGAGGCAAAAGTCAATGGCTGCCAATAATGGTTTATTGATTTACTTAGAATTCCATACATTTATTTATCCCTAGAGGCTCTATCGTGTTGGTAAATAATTTATATATAATATCATTTATTATTAAATATAAATCCACTATACCAGTTTGGGATTTTCAGTTTGTGTTCCGGTTTCAGCATTAGATGAAAATTCTTCAGTAACTTTGACCCAATCTGTTTGCTCGTAGCCAGAGAATCGTGTGTCTCTGATGAGTAAAAACATGGATTGTGTTATACATCGCTAATGACAGTCATTATTTAGAATACTCTGTACAAACATTTACTTGTTTATTCAAAATCATGGTTGGCTATACCAGAAACCTCAAACATTACAAAAGAGTCTCCAATGGATCCCTGTGAAAAAATGGTGGGAATTCATAATAACAGTGGTAAAACCTGTATAAAGCCCCTCCCCTTCCCCTCCCCCCCCCAAAAAAGGGCAAATAGCAAAGGTACTTATTAGATTATGGGCACAGAATAGACACCTGTTTGTACAGGTATGCAGCGATTTGGAGATCATAATAATAATTTGAAGTATTTTAGCTGACAATTACTCCTACCCCTTTCCCCACACCCTGGGATTTGTCTATATGGGTGTCACAGTGTATGAGTGTGTAGCGGAGAGCTGATATTCCACTCAAGATCCCAGTGAGGCTCAGGAACAAGTATTAGAAATCCATAAGGCAATAATTCCAGCAGGCAAAATAATCCAACAATATCCCAACATCAATCCCAATGACTGGACGACACACAGCATCAGGAGCAGAACTGGCTTTTAATCACACAGTCTCCTTCTAAAGCATTCTCCCATGCAAGGGAGGGATTTACAGTAATTACACAATACACCAATCATACACGAGTTGCCACCCACACATCCCCTCCCCTTAGTATGACACATAATCCCATTATGCAGGACACAGTTCCACTTGTTTTCTGGATGTACCCCTAAACATAGGGGTACCCCTTTAAATATTACATCCCCTGGTAGCCCTGATCTGGGTGAGACACATATCCCAAAATCACCCAGATCGGACCAGGGGTTCGGGAAATTCCTGGAGGTACTAAAAAGACCGACCGCGCTGAAGTTAACAGACGAAAAGGGTTCCATACATTTTGGCCCTGCGGTCGGTCACAGAAAAGGGAATGAAACACACGAATGGCTTGGGTTATGAGAACTGGGGAGGATTCGGGTAAATCCCCTTGTTCGTTGGGTTCTTTCTACCAAACGGGGAGCCGTTCGGTAGTTCTTACACGAATTGGCGGCAGTGTGGAGGTCTCAGCGGTGTTTGCCTAACCGAGTGTCTGATTTGGGTTCCAGACACTCAACGGCAAAACACCGCTGTTCGGGAGTTTAAGATGGCCACTGCCACGTGTTCGTCTCCCGAATGGCGGCCACCCAGAGGACAAAGCACACACTGCACGAATTGCCAATTACCTGTTTGCAACATTGTTGCGAACGGTAATTGGAAGCACACTTATTCCTGGGGTGGTCTAAAAGGCCATGTCTGACCATGGAAAATAGTCTAAAATGCAATTGAGGCCATCAAAAAGAGTCTAAAAAGCAATGTGTGACCATGGAAAAAAGTCTCAAAAGCATTATGTGACCATGGAAAAGACTCTAAAAAGCAATTTGTAAACATGGAAAATAGTCTAAAACGCAATATGTGACCATGGAAAAGAGTTTATAAAGCAATGTGTACATATGGAAAAGAGTCTAAAAGCAATGTATGACCATGGAAATAGTCTAAAAAGCAATGTGTGACCATGGAAATGAGTCTAAAAAGCAATGTGTACCCATGGAAAAGAGTCTAAAAAGCGATGTGTACCCAGGGATAAGAGTCTAAAACTTAATATGTGACCATGGAAAATAGTCTAAAAAGCAATGTGTCATCATGGAAAAGAGTCTAAAAAGCAATGTGTGACTGTGGAAAAGTGTCTAAAAAGCAATGTGTAAACATGGAAAAGAGTCTAAAAAGCAATGTGTACCCATGGATAAGAGTCTAAAAAGCAATATGTGACCATGGAAATAGTCTAAAAAGCAATGTGTACCCATGGAAGACAGTCTAAAAAGCAATGTGCGACCATGGAAAAGAGTCTAAAAAGCAATGCGTGACCATGGAAATTAGGCTAAAATGCAATTTGTGACCATCAAAAAGAGTCTAAAAAGAACCGGAATATTACATATCAGCCAATTCGGGATCATTACAGTGCTCCGGAATATTACATATCAGCCAATTCGGGATCATTACAGTGCTCCGGAATATTACATATCAGCCAATTCGGGATCATTACAGTGCTCCGGAATATTACATATCAGCCAATTCGGGATCATTACAGTGCTCCGGAATATTACATATCAGCCAATTCGGGATCATTACAGTGCTCCGGAATATTACATATCAGCCCATTCAGGATCATTACAGTGCTCCGGAATATTACATATCAGCCAATTCGGGATCATTACAGTGCTCCGGGATATTACATATCAGCACATTCGGGATCATTACAGTGCTCGGAATATTACATATCAGCCAATTCGGGATCATTAGCGTGCTCCGGAATATTACATATCAGCCAATTCGGGATCATTACAGTGCTAAGGGATATTACATATCAGCCCATTCAGGATCATTACAGTGCTCCGGGATATTACATATCAGCCCATTCAGGATCATTAGCGTGCTCCGGGATATTACATATCAGCCCATTCGGGATCATTAGCGTGCTCCGGAATATTACATATCAGCCAATTCGGGATCATTAAAGTGCTCCGGGATATTACATATCAGCCCATTCAGGATCATTACAGTGCTCCGGGATATTACATATCAGCCCATTCAGGATCATTAGCGTGCTCCGGGATATTACATATCAGCCCATTCGGGATCATTAGCGTGCTCCGGAATATTACATATCAGCCCATTCGGGATCATTAAAGTGCTCCGGGATATTACATATCAGCCCATTCAGGATCATTAGCGTGCTCCGGAATATTACATATCAGCCCATTCAGGATCATTAGCGTGCTCCGGGATATTACATATCAGCCAATTCGGGATCATTAGCGTGCTCCGGAATATTACATATCAGCCCATTCGGGATCATTAGCGTGCTCCGGAATATTACATATCAGCACATTCGGGATCATTACAGTGCTCCGGGATATTACATATCAGCCCATTCAGGATCATTACAGTGCTCCGGAATATTACATATCAGCCAATTCGGGATCATTACAGTGCTCCGGGATATTACATATCAGCACATTCGGGATCATTACAGTGCTCGGAATATTACATATCAGCCAATTCGGGATCATTAGCGTGCTCCGGAATATTACATATCAGCCAATTCGGGATCATTACAGTGCTAAGGGATATTACATATCAGCCCATTCAGGATCATTACAGTGCTCCGGGATATTACATATCAGCCCATTCAGGATCATTAGCGTGCTCCGGGATATTACATATCAGCCCATTCGGGATCATTAGCGTGCTCCGGAATATTACATATCAGCCAATTCGGGATCATTAAAGTGCTCCGGGATATTACATATCAGCCCATTCAGGATCATTACAGTGCTCCGGGATATTACATATCAGCCCATTCAGGATCATTAGCGTGCTCCGGGATATTACATATCAGCCCATTCGGGATCATTAGTGTGCTCCGGAATATTACATATCAGCCCATTCGGGATCATTAAAGTGCTCCGGGATATTACATATCAGCCCATTCAGGATCATTAGCGTGCTCCGGAATATTACATATCAGCCCATTCAGGATCATTAGCGTGCTCCGGGATATTACATATCAGCCAATTCGGGATCATTAGCGTGCTCCGGAATATTACATATCAGCCCATTCGGGATCATTAGCGTGCTCCGGAATATTACATATCAGCACATTCGGGATCATTACAGTGCTCCGGGATATTACATATCAGCCCATTCAGGATCATTACAGTGCTCCGGAATATTACATATCAGCCAATTCGGGATCATTACAGTGCTCCGGGATATTACATATCAGCACATTCGGGATCATTACAGTGCTCGGAATATTACATATCAGCCAATTCGGGATCATTAGCGTGCTCCGGAATATTACATATCAGCCAATTCGGGATCATTACAGTGCTAAGGGATATTACATATCAGCCCATTCAGGATCATTACAGTGCTCCGGGATATTACATATCAGCCCATTCAGGATCATTAGCGTGCTCCGGGATATTACATATCAGCCCATTCGGGATCATTAGCGTGCTCCGGAATATTACATATCAGCCAATTCGGGATCATTAAAGTGCTCCGGGATATTACATATCAGCCCATTCAGGATCATTACAGTGCTCCGGGATATTACATATCAGCCCATTCAGGATCATTAGCGTGCTCCGGGATATTACATATCAGCCCATTCGGGATCATTAGCGTGCTCCGGAATATTACATATCAGCCCATTCGGGATCATTAAAGTGCTCCGGGATATTACATATCAGCCCATTCAGGATCATTAGCGTGCTCCGGAATATTACATATCAGCCCATTCAGGATCATTAGCGTGCTCTGGGATATTACATATCAGCCAATTCGGGATCATTAGCGTGCTCCGGAATATTACATATCAGCCCATTCGGGATCATTAGCGTGCTCCGGAATATTACATATCAGCACATTCGGGATCATTAGCGTGCTCCGGGATTTTGCATATCAGCCCATTCGGGATCATTACAGTGCTCCGGGATATTACATATCAGCCCATTCAGGATCATTAGCGTGCTCCGGAATATTACATATCAGCCAATTCGGGATCATTACAGTGCTCCGGGATTTTGCATATCAGCCCATTCGGGATCATTACAGTGCTCCGGGATATTACATATCAGCACATTCGGGATCATTACAGTGCTCCGGAATATTACATATCAGCACATTCGGGATCATTACAGTGCTCCGTAATATAAGTGAGACTTACCTGCCAGACCATCCTGACTGAATGAGAGTTCCCAGCGTGGGAAAGCCGCATTGCTGAGGGTTTTTAAGCTATGTGGTGGCTGGTTACTAGTGCTTGCAATGATCATTTACCTGCAAAAAGAATGGCTGTTTGGGAATCTGTCAGACGCATTCGGTTTTAAATCTGTTTAAAATCTGTGCTTTGTGAATATTTTGGATACGAAATCATGGATTTTTATCTGGACACAGGATGCATCCAGCTGATTGCTGCAGATTCACTCGGGCTGACTGGATTCCGAGCATATTGTCTTTAGTAAATATGAGAATTGCCAGTGCAGTCAGAATCTAGTCATTTTCACTGGATTTTGTCTATCTGGAAAAAATACAGTGTTTATAGTATAACCCTGCTGAGCTTCCTCCAGAGTGACATCTTTCATCTGGTCTGGGAATCAATCCATACCCAAATAACTGATAATAAACAACTTTGTGTGAATTTAAATAAGTGAGCGTGTATGTTGGTGGTATTTTAACTCTATAGAATATCTAGTAAGTTCCCACCCGTGATGCCCTCATGCTTACCTTTCGCCCCCTGAATGGTCACTCCCCTGGCACCTTAGCTCCTCCGCTGTCCTCGTGCATTCATCCTCAGATGCTGCAGCCATGCACTGCGCACACTCCTCCAACTGTTTGCCAGGATTTGTAGTTTTTGCTGCTTTGAATGCTTGGAGTTCTCGCAAACGGGACCGCCTATTTCGCCCTCGTTGACGCTGCCGTAATATTTGTTCGATGCTCATATTTGCTACTCTGTTTCTTTGACGGTGGCGTTCTTTTTGTTCCTCGCTCATGTTTGCAACACGTTTTGTTACTAGTAGCTTTTGGTGATTTCGCAGCCTCCATGCGCGATGCTGCTCTGCTCTCCTGTTCCTTCGCTCTCCTTCAGTAATCAGTAATTTCTGTCGGGGCATGCTTTATATAGAATGTCTGCTGTATGTTTCTCTCTGTGCGAGTGTAATACAAAGATACATGTTCAGATCTATATTACAATGTAACTATGTCCCGGTGAGAACTCAATATAACTACCCCTCTGTGTGCAGTTAGAATGCAGTGCGTATACCGCTCTGTGTGCAGTTAAAATGCAGTGTGTATACCGCTCTGTGTGCAGTTAGAATGCAGTGTGTATACCCTCTGTGTGCAGTTAAAATGCAGTGTGTATCTGTGTGCAGTTAGGATGCAGTGTGTATACCCTCTGTGTGCAGTTAAAATGCAGTGTGTATACCCCTCTGTGTGCAGTTAAAATGCAGTGTGTATACCGCTCTGTGTGCAGTTAAAATGCAGTGTGTATACCGCTCTGTGTGCAGTTAGAATGCAGTGTGTATACCCCTCTGTGTGCAGTTAAAATGCAGTGTGTATACCCTCTGTGTGCAGTTAAAATGCAGTGTGTATACCCCTCTGTGTGCAGTTAAAATGCAGTGTGTATACCCTCTGTGTGCAGTTAAAATGCAGTGTGTATACCGCTCTGTGTGCAGTTAGAATGCAGGGTGTATACCCCTCTGTGTGCAGTTAAAATGCAGTGTGTATACCCCTCTGTGTGCAGTTAAAATGCAGTGTGTATACCGCTCTGTGTGCAGTTAAAATGCAGGGTGTATACCGCTCTACGTGCTGTTAGAATGCAGTGTATATACCTCTCTGTGTGCAGTTAGAATGCAGTGTGTATACCGATCTGTGTGCAGTTAGAATGCAGTATATCTCTCTCTCTGGGTGCAGTTAGAATGCAGTGTATCTCTCTCTGAGTGCAGTTAGGATGCAGTGTATCTCTCTCTCTGGGTGCAGTTAGGATGCAGTGTATCTCTCTCTCTCTGGGTGCAGTTAGAATACAGTGTGTATACCGATCTGTGTGCAGTTAGAATGCAGTGTATATACCTCTCTGTGTGCAGTTACAATGCAGTATATCTCTCTCTCTGGGTGCAGTTAGAATGCAGTGTATCTCTCTCTGAGTGCAGTAAGGATGCAGTGTATCTCTCTCTCTGGGTGCAGTTACGATGCAGTGTATCTCTCTCTCTCTGGGTGCAGTTAGAATACAGTGTATCTCTCTCTCTGAGTGCAGTTAGGATGCAGTGTATCTCTCTCTCTGAGTGCAGTTAGAATGCAGTGTATCTCTCTCTCTGAGTGCAGTTAGGATGCAGTGTATCTCTCTTTCTGTGTGCAGTTAGGATGCAGTGTGTCTCTGTTTGTGCAGTTAGAATGCAGTGTATGTCTCTCAATGTGCAGGTAGGATGCAGTGTGTGTCTCTCTGAGTGCAGTGAGAATGCAGTGTGTGTCTGTGTGCAGTGAGGATGAAGTGACTCTCTCTGTGTGCAGTTAGGATGCAGTGTGTGTCTCTCTGTGTGCAGTGAGAATGCAGTGTGTGTCTGTGTGCAGTGAGGATGAAGTGTGACTCTCTCTGTGTGCAGTTAGGATGCAGTGTGTATACCTCTCTGTGTGCAGTGAGTATGCAGTGTGTATCTGTGTGCAGTTAGGATGCAGTGTCTCTCTCTCAGAGTGCTGTTAGGATGCAGTGTGTATATCTCTCTGAGTGCTGCTAGGATGCAGTGCGTGTCTCTCTGTGTGCCGTTAGAATGCAGTGCGTGTCTCTCTGTGTGCCGTTAGAATGCAGTGTGTATCTCTCTGTGTGCCGTTAGAATGCAATGTGTATACCTCTCTGTGTGCCGTTAGAATGCAGTGTGTATATCTCTGTGTGCCGTTAGAATGCAGTGTGTGTCTCTCTGTGTGCCGTTAGAATGCAGTGTGTATATCTCTCTGAGTGCCGTTAGAATGCAATGTGTGTCTCTCTGTGTGCTGTTAGAATGCAGTGTGTGTCTCTCTGTGTGCCGTTAGAATGCAGTGTGTGTCTCTCTGTGTGCCGTTAGAACGCAGTGTGTGTCTCTCTGTGTGCCGTTAGAATGCACTGTGTGTCTCTCTGTGTGCCGTTAGAATGCAGTGTGTGTCTCTCTGTGTGCCGTTAGAATGCAGTGTGTGTCTCTCTGTGTGCCGTTAGAATGCAATGTGTATATCTCTCTGTGTGCCGTTAGAATGCAGTGTGTGTCTCTCTGAGTGCCGTTAGAATGCAGTGTGTGTCTCTCTGTGTGCCGTTAGAATGCAGTGTGTCTCTCTGTGTGCCGTTAGAATGCAGTGTGTATATCTCTCTGTGTGCCGTTAGAACGCAGTGTGTGTCTCTCTGTGTGCCGTTAGAATGCAGTCTGTGTCTCTCTGTGTGCCGTTAGAATGCAGTGTGTGTCTCTCTGTGTGCCGTTAGAATGCAATGTGTATATCTCTCTGTGTGCCGTTAGAATGCAATGTGTCTCTCTCTGTGTGCCGTTAGAATGCAGTGTGTGTCTCTCTGTGTGCCGTTAGAATGCAGTGTGTGTCTCTCTGTGTGCCGTTAGAATGCAGTGTGTGTCTCTCTCTGTGCCGTTAGAATGCAGTGTGTGTCTCTCTGTGTGCCGTTAGAATGCAATGTGTATATCTCTCTGTGTGCCGTTAGAATGCACTGTGTGTCTCTCTGTGTGCCGTTAGAATGCAGTGTGTGTCTCTCTGTGTGCCGTTAGAATGCAGTGTGTGTCTCTCTGTGTGCCGTTAGAATGCACTGTGTCTCTCTCTGTGTGCCGTTTGAATGCAGTGTGTGTCTCTCTGTGTGCCGTTAGAATGCAATGTGTATATCTCTCTGTGTGCCGTTAGAATGCACTGTGTGTCTCTCTGTGTGCCGTTAGAATGCAGTGTGTGTCTCTCTGTGTGCCGTTAGAATGCAGTGTGGGTCTCTCTGTGTGCCGTTAGAATGCAGTGTGTGTCTCTCTGTGTGCTGTTAGAATGCAGTGTGTGTCTCTCTGTGTGCCGTTAGAATGCAGTGTGTGTCTCTCTGAGTGCTGTTAGAATGCAGTGTGTGTCTCTCTGAGTGCCGTTAGAATGCAGTGTGTATATCTCTCTGAGTGCTGTTAGAATGCAATGTGTATATCTCTCTGTGTGCCGTTAGAATGCAGTGTGTGTCTCTCTGTGTGCCGTTAGAATGCAGTGTGTGTCTCTCTGTGTGCCGTTAGAATGCAGTGTGTGTCTCTCTGTGTGCCGTTAGAATGCAGTGTGTCTCTCTCTGTGTGCCGTTAGAATGCAGTGTGTCTCTCTCTGTGTGCCGTTAGAATGCAGTGTGTGTCTCTCTGTGTGCCGTTAGAATGCAGTGTGTGTCTCTCTGTGTGCCGTTAGAATGCAGTGTGTGTCTCTCTGTGTGCCGTTAGAATGCAGTGTGTGTCTCTCTGTGTGCCGTTAGAATGCAGTGTGTCTCTCTCTGTGTGCCGTTAGAATGCACTGTGTGTCTCTCTGTGTGCCGTTAGAATGCAGTGTGTGTCTCTCTGTGTGCCGTTAGAATGCAGTGTGTGTCTCTCTGTGTGCCGTTAGAATGCACTGTGTCTCTCTCTGTGTGCCGTTAGAATGCAGTGTGTGTCTCTCTGAGTGCCGTTAGAATGCAGTGTGTGTCTCTCTGTGTGCCGTTAGAATGCAGTGTGTGTCTCTCTGTGTGCTGTTAGAATGCAGTGTGTGTCTCTCTGTGTGCCGTTAGAATGCAGTGTGTGTCTCTCTGTGTGCCGTTAGAATGCAGTGTGTGTCTCTCTGTGTGCCGTTAGAATGCAGTGTGTGACTCTCTGTGTGCCGTTAGAATGCAGTTTGTGTCTCTCTGTGTGCCGTTAGAATGCAATGTGTATATCTCTCTGTGTGCCGTTAGAATGCAGTGTGTGTCTCTCTGTGTGCCGTTAGAATGCAATGTGTATATCTCTCTGTGTGCCGTTAGAATGCAGTGTGTGTCTCTCTGTGTGCCGTTAGAATGCAATGTGTATATCTCTCTGTGTGCCGTTAGAACGCAGTGTGTGTCTCTCTGTGTGCCGTTAGAATGCACTGTGTCTCTCTCTGTGTGCCGTTAGAATGCAGTGTGTGTCTCTCTGTGTGCCGTTAGAATGCACTGTGTCTCTCTCTGTGTGCCGTTAGAATGCAGTGTGTATATCTCTCTGTGTGCCGTTAGAATGCAGTGTGTGTCTCTCTGTGTGCCGTTAGAATGCAGTGTGTGTCTCTCTGTGTGCCGTTAGAATGCAGTGTGTGTCTCTCTGTGTGCCGTTAGAATGCAGTGTGTGTCTCTCTGTGTGCCGTTAGAATGCAGTGTGTATCTCTCTGTGTGCCGTTAGAATGCAGTGTGTATATCTCTCTGAGTGCCGTTAGAATGCAGTGTGTGACTCTCTGTGTGCCGTTAGAATGCAGTGTGTATATCTCTCTGTGTGCCGTTAGAATGCAGTGTGTGACTCTCTGTGTGCCGTTAGAATGCAGTTTGTGTCTCTCTGTGTGCCGTTAGAATGCAATGTGTATATCTCTCTGTGTGCCGTTAGAATGCAGTGTGTATACCTCTCTGTGTGCCGTTAGAATGCAGTGTGTCTCTCTCTGTGTGCCGTTAGAATGCAGTGTGTCTCTCTCTGTGTGCCGTTAGAATGCAGTGTGTGTCTCTCTGTGTGCCGTTAGAATGCAGTGTGTGTCTCTCTGTGTGCCGTTAGAATGCAGTGTGTCTCTCTCTGTGTGCCGTTAGAATGCACTGTGTGTCTCTCTGTGTGCCGTTAGAATGCAGTGTGTGTCTCTCTGTGTGCCGTTAGAATGCAGTGTGTGTCTCTCTGTGTGCCGTTAGAATGCAGTGTGTGTCTCTCTGTGTGCCGTTAGAATGCAGTGTGTCTCTCTCTGTGTGCCGTTAGAATGCACTGTGTGTCTCTCTGTGTGCCGTTAGAATGCAGTGTGTGTCTCTCTGTGTGCCGTTAGAATGCAGTGTGTGTCTCTCTGTGTGCCGTTAGAATGCACTGTGTCTCTCTCTGTGTGCCGTTAGAATGCAGTGTGTGTCTCTCTGAGTGCCGTTAGAATGCAGTGTGTGTCTCTCTGTGTGCTGTTAGAATGCAGTGTGTGTCTCTCTGTGTGCCGTTAGAATGCAGTGTGTGTCTCTCTGTGTGCCGTTAGAATGCAGTGTGTGTCTCTCTGTGTGCCGTTAGAATGCAGTGTGTGACTCTCTGTGTGCCGTTAGAATGCAGTTTGTTTCTCTCTGTGTGCCGTTAGAATGCAATGTGTATATCTCTCTGTGTGCCGTTAGAATGCAGTGTGTGTCTCTCTGTGTGCCGTTAGAATGCAATGTGTATATCTCTCTGTGTGCCGTTAGAATGCAGTGTGTGTCTCTCTGTGTGCCGTTAGAATGCAATGTGTATATCTCTCTGTGTGCCGTTAGAACGCAGTGTGTGTCTCTCTGTGTGCCGTTAGAATGCACTGTGTCTCTCTCTGTGTGCCGTTAGAATGCAGTGTGTGTCTCTCTGTGTGCCGTTAGAATGCACTGTGTCTCTCTCTGTGTGCCGTTAGAATGCAGTGTGTATATCTCTCTGTGTGCCGTTAGAATGCAGTGTGTGTCTCTCTGTGTGCCGTTAGAATGCACTGTGTGTCTCTCTGTGTGCCGTTAGAATGCAGTGTGTGTCTCTCTGTGTGCCGTTAGAATGCAGTGTGTGTCTCTCTGTGTGCCGTTAGAATGCAGTGTGTATCTCTCTGTGTGCCGTTAGAATGCAGTGTGTATATCTCTCTGAGTGCCGTTAGAATGCAGTGTGTGACTCTCTGTGTGCCGTTAGAATGCAGTGTGTATATCTCTCTGTGTGCCGTTAGAATGCAGTGTGTGTCTCTCTGTGTGCCGTTAGAATGCACTGTGTGTCTCTCTGTGTGCCGTTAGAATGCAGTGTGTGTCTCTCTGTGTGCCGTTAGAATGCAGTGTGTATCTCTCTGTGTGCCGTTAGAATGCAGTGTGTATATCTCTCTGAGTGCCGTTAGAATGCACTGTGTGTCTCTCTGTGTGCCGTTAGAATGCAGTGTGTGACTCTCTGTGTGCCGTTAGAATGCAGTTTGTGTCTCTCTGTGTGCCGTTAGAATGCAATGTGTATATCTCTCTGTGTGCCGTTAGAATGCAGTGTGTGTCTCTCTGTGTGCCGTTAGAATGCAATGTGTATATCTCTCTGTGTGCCGTTAGAACGCAGTGTGTGTCTCTCTGTGTGCCGTTAGAATGCACTGTGTCTCTCTCTGTGTGCCGTTAGAATGCAGTGTGTGTCTCTCTGTGTGCCGTTAGAATGCACTGTGTCTCTCTCTGTGTGCCGTTAGAATGCAGTGTGTGTCTCTCTGTGTGCCGTTAGAATGCAGTGTGTGTCTCTCTGTGTGCCGTTAGAACGCAGTGTGTGTCTCTCTGTGTGCCGTTAGAATGCAGTGTGTATATCTCTCTGTGTGCCGTTAGAATGCAGTGTGTGTCTCTCTGTGTGCCGTTAGAATGCACTGTGTGTCTCTCTGTGTGCCGTTAGAATGCAGTGTGTGTCTCTCTGTGTGCCGTTAGAACGCAGTGTGTGTCTCTCTGTGTGCCGTTAGAATGCAGTCTGTGTCTCTCTGTGTGCCGTTAGAATGCAGTGTGTGTCTCTCTGTGTGCCGTTAGAATGCAATGTGTATATCTCTCTGTGTGCCGTTAGAATGCAATGTGTCTCTCTCTGTGTGCCGTTAGAATGCAGTGTGTGTCTCTCTGTGTGCCGTTAGAATGCAGTGTGTGTCTCTCTGTGTGCCGTTAGAATGCAGTGTGTGTCTCTCTCTGTGCCGTTAGAATGCAGTGTGTGTCTCTCTGTGTGCCGTTAGAATGCAATGTGTATATCTCTCTGTGTGCCGTTAGAATGCACTGTGTGTCTCTCTGTGTGCCGTTAGAATGCAGTGTGTGTCTCTCTGTGTGCCGTTAGAATGCAGTGTGTGTCTCTCTGTGTGCCGTTAGAATGCACTGTGTCTCTCTCTGTGTGCCGTTTGAATGCAGTGTGTGTCTCTCTGTGTGCCGTTAGAATGCAATGTGTATATCTCTCTGTGTGCCGTTAGAATGCACTGTGTGTCTCTCTGTGTGCTGTTAGAATGCAGTGTGTGTCTCTCTGAGTGCCGTTAGAATGCAGTGTGTATATCTCTCTGAGTGCTGTTAGAATGCAATGTGTATATCTCTCTGTGTGCCGTTAGAATGCAGTGTGTGTCTCTCTGTGTGCCGTTAGAATGCAGTGTGTGTCTCTCTGTGTGCCGTTAGAATGCAGTGTGTGTCTCTCTGTGTGCCGTTAGAATGCAGTGTGTCTCTCTCTGTGTGCCGTTAGAATGCAGTGTGTCTCTCTCTGTGTGCCGTTAGAATGCAGTGTGTGTCTCTCTGTGTGCCGTTAGAATGCAGTGTGTGTCTCTCTGTGTGCCGTTAGAATGCAGTGTGTGTCTCTCTGTGTGCCGTTAGAATGCAGTGTGTGTCTCTCTGTGTGCCGTTAGAATGCAGTGTGTCTCTCTCTGTGTGCCGTTAGAATGCACTGTGTGTCTCTCTGTGTGCCGTTAGAATGCAGTGTGTGTCTCTCTGTGTGCCGTTAGAATGCAGTGTGTGTCTCTCTGTGTGCCGTTAGAATGCACTGTGTCTCTCTCTGTGTGCCGTTAGAATGCAGTGTGTGTCTCTCTGAGTGCCGTTAGAATGCAGTGTGTGTCTCTCTGTGTGCCGTTAGAATGCAGTGTGTGTCTCTCTGTGTGCTGTTAGAATGCAGTGTGTGTCTCTCTGTGTGCCGTTAGAATGCAGTGTGTGTCTCTCTGTGTGCCGTTAGAATGCAGTGTGTGTCTCTCTGTGTGCCGTTAGAATGCAGTGTGTGACTCTCTGTGTGCCGTTAGAATGCAGTTTGTGTCTCTCTGTGTGCCGTTAGAATGCAATGTGTATATCTCTCTGTGTGCCGTTAGAATGCAGTGTGTGTCTCTCTGTGTGCCGTTAGAATGCAATGTGTATATCTCTCTGTGTGCCGTTAGAATGCAGTGTGTGTCTCTCTGTGTGCCGTTAGAATGCAATGTGTATATCTCTCTGTGTGCCGTTAGAATGCAGTGTGTGTCTCTCTGTGTGCCGTTAGAATGCACTGTGTCTCTCTCTGTGTGCCGTTAGAATGCAGTGTGTATATCTCTCTGTGTGCCGTTAGAATGCAGTGTGTGTCTCTCTGTGTGCCGTTAGAATGCAGTGTGTGTCTCTCTGTGTGCCGTTAGAATGCAGTGTGTGTCTCTCTGTGTGCCGTTAGAATGCAGTGTGTGTCTCTCTGTGTGCCGTTAGAATGCAGTGTGTGTCTCTCTGTGTGCCGTTAGAATGCAGTGTGTGTCTCTCTGTGTGCCGTTAGAATGCAGTGTGTATCTCTCTGTGTGCCGTTAGAATGCAGTGTGTATATCTCTCTGAGTGCCGTTAGAATGCAGTGTGTGACTCTCTGTGTGCCGTTAGAATGCAGTGTGTATATCTCTCTGTGTGCCGTTAGAATGCAGTGTGTGACTCTCTGTGTGCCGTTAGAATGCAGTTTGTGTCTCTCTGTGTGCCGTTAGAATGCAATGTGTATATCTCTCTGTGTGCCGTTAGAATGCAGTGTGTATACCTCTCTGTGTGCCGTTAGAATGCAGTGTGTCTCTCTCTGTGTGCCGTTAGAATGCAGTGTGTGTCTCTCTGTGTGCCGTTAGAATGCAGTGTGTGTCTCTCTGTGTGCCGTTAGAATGCAGTGTGTGTCTCTCTGTGTGCCGTTAGAATGCAGTGTGTCTCTCTCTGTGTGCCGTTAGAATGCACTGTGTGTCTCTCTGTGTGCCGTTAGAATGCAGTGTGTGTCTCTCTGTGTGCCGTTAGAATGCAGTGTGTGTCTCTCTGTGTGCCGTTAGAATGCAGTGTGTGTCTCTCTGTGTGCCGTTAGAATGCAGTGTGTCTCTCTCTGTGTGCCGTTAGAATGCACTGTGTGTCTCTCTGTGTGCCGTTAGAATGCAGTGTGTGTCTCTCTGTGTGCCGTTAGAATGCAGTGTGTGTCTCTCTGTGTGCCGTTAGAATGCACTGTGTCTCTCTCTGTGTGCCGTTAGAATGCAGTGTGTGTCTCTCTGAGTGCCGTTAGAATGCAGTGTGTGTCTCTCTGTGTGCTGTTAGAATGCAGTGTGTGTCTCTCTGTGTGCCGTTAGAATGCAGTGTGTGTCTCTCTGTGTGCCGTTAGAATGCAGTGTGTGTCTCTCTGTGTGCCGTTAGAATGCAGTGTGTGACTCTCTGTGTGCCGTTAGAATGCATTTTTTTTCTCTCTGTGTGCCGTTAGAATGCAATGTGTATATCTCTCTGTGTGCCGTTAGAATGCAGTGTGTGTCTCTCTGTGTGCCGTTAGAATGCAATGTGTATATCTCTCTGTGTGCCGTTAGAATGCAGTGTGTGTCTCTCTGTGTGCCGTTAGAATGCAATGTGTATATCTCTCTGTGTGCCGTTAGAACGCAGTGTGTGTCTCTCTGTGTGCCGTTAGAATGCACTGTGTCTCTCTCTGTGTGCCGTTAGAATGCAGTGTGTGTCTCTCTGTGTGCCGTTAGAATGCACTGTGTCTCTCTCTGTGTGCCGTTAGAATGCAGTGTGTATATCTCTCTGTGTGCCGTTAGAATGCAGTGTGTGTCTCTCTGTGTGCCGTTAGAATGCACTGTGTGTCTCTCTGTGTGCCGTTAGAATGCAGTGTGTGTCTCTCTGTGTGCCGTTAGAATGCAGTGTGTGTCTCTCTGTGTGCCGTTAGAATGCAGTGTGTATCTCTCTGTGTGCCGTTAGAATGCAGTGTGTATATCTCTCTGAGTGCCGTTAGAATGCAGTGTGTGACTCTCTGTGTGCCGTTAGAATGCAGTGTGTATATCTCTCTGTGTGCCGTTAGAATGCAGTGTGTGTCTCTCTGTGTGCCGTTAGAATGCACTGTGTGTCTCTCTGTGTGCCGTTAGAATGCAGTGTGTGTCTCTCTGTGTGCCGTTAGAATGCAGTGTGTATCTCTCTGTGTGCCGTTAGAATGCAGTGTGTATATCTCTCTGAGTGCCGTTAGAATGCACTGTGTGTCTCTCTGTGTGCCGTTAGAATGCAGTGTGTGACTCTCTGTGTGCCGTTAGAATGCAGTTTGTGTCTCTCTGTGTGCCGTTAGAATGCAATGTGTATATCTCTCTGTGTGCCGTTAGAATGCAGTGTGTGTCTCTCTGTGTGCCGTTAGAATGCAATGTGTATATCTCTCTGTGTGCCGTTAGAACGCAGTGTGTGTCTCTCTGTGTGCCGTTAGAATGCACTGTGTCTCTCTCTGTGTGCCGTTAGAATGCAGTGTGTGTCTCTCTGTGTGCCGTTAGAATGCACTGTGTCTCTCTCTGTGTGCCGTTAGAATGCAGTGTGTGTCTCTCTGTGTGCCGTTAGAATGCAGTGTGTGTCTCTCTGTGTGCCGTTAGAACGCAGTGTGTGTCTCTCTGTGTGCCGTTAGAATGCAGTGTGTATATCTCTCTGTGTGCCGTTAGAATGCAGTGTGTGTCTCTCTGTGTGCCGTTAGAATGCACTGTGTGTCTCTCTGTGTGCCGTTAGAATGCAGTGTGTGTCTCTCTGTGTGCCGTTAGAATGCAGTGTGTGTCTCTCTGTGTGCCGTTAGAATGCAGTGTGTATCTCTCTGTGTGCCGTTAGAATGCAGTGTGTGTCTCTCTGTGTGCCGTTAGAATGCACTGTGTGTCTCTCTGTGTGCCGTTAGAATGCAGTGTGTATATCTTTCTGTGTGCCGTTAGAATGCAGTGTGTGTTTCTCTGAGTGCCGTTAGAATGCAGTGTGTGTCTCTCTGTGTGCCGTTAGAATGCAGTCTGTGTCTCTCTGTGTGCCGTTAGAATGCAATGTGTATATCTCTCTGTGTGCCATTAGAATGCAGTGTGTATCTCTCTGTGTGCCGTTAGAATGCAATGTGTCTCTCTCTGTGTGCCGTTAGAATGCAGTGTGTGTCTCTCTGTGTGCCGTTAGAATGCAGTGTGTGTCTCTCTGTGTGCCGTTAGAATGCAATGTGTATACCTCTCTGTGTGCTGTTAGAATGCAGTGTGTGTCTCTCTGTGTGCCGTTAGAATGCAGTGTGAGACTCTCTGTGTGCTGTTAGAATGCAGTGTGTGTCTCTCTGTGTGCTGTTAG
Source organism: Pelobates fuscus (assembly GCF_036172605.1). Taxonomy (NCBI): domain Eukaryota; kingdom Metazoa; phylum Chordata; class Amphibia; order Anura; family Pelobatidae; genus Pelobates; species Pelobates fuscus. The sequence continues at coordinate 389,874,858 of NC_086320.1, read as the reverse complement.
AATGCAATGTGTATACCTCTCTGTGTGCTGTTAGAATGCAGTGTGTGTCTCTCTGTGTGCCGTTAGAATGCAGTGTGTGACTCTCTGTGTGCTGTTAGAATGCAGTGTGTGTCTCTCTGTGTGCCGTTAGAATGCAGTGTGTATATCTCTCTGTGTGCCGTTAGAACGCAGTGTGTGTCTCTCTGTGTGCCGTTAGAATGCACTGTGTCTCTCTCTGTGTGCCGTTAGAATGCAGTGTGTGTCTCTCTGTGTGCCGTTAGAATGCAGTGTGTGACTCTCTGTGTGCCGTTAGAATGCAGTGTGTGACTCTCTGTGTGCTGTTAGAATGCAGTGTGTGTCTCTCTGTGTGCCGTTAGAATGCAGTGTGTATATCTCTCTGTGTGCCGTTAGAACGCAGTGTGTGTCTCTCTGTGTGCCGTTAGAATGCACTGTGTCTCTCTCTGTGTGCCGTTAGAATGCAGTGTGTGTCTCTCTGTGTGCCGTTAGAATGCAGTGTGTGTCTCTCTGTGTGCCGTTAGAATGCAGTGTGTGTCTCTCTGTGTGCCGTTAGAATGCAATGTGTATATCTCTCTGTGTGCCGTTAGAACGCAGTGTGTGTCTCTCTGTGTGCCGTTAGAATGCAGTGTGTGTCTCTCTGTGTGCCGTTAGAATACAGTGTGTATACCTCTCTGTGTGCCGTTAGAATGCAGTGTGTGTCTCTCTGTGTGCCGTTAGAATTCAGTGTGTGTCTCTCTGTGTGCCGTTAGAATGCAGTGTGTGTCTCTCTGTGTGCCGTTAGAATGCAGTGTGTCTCTCTCTGTGTGCCGTTAGAATGCAGTGTGTGTCTCTCTGTGTGCCGTTAGAATGCAGTGTGTGTCTGTCTGTTTGCCGTTAGAATGCAGTGTGTATCTCTCTGTGTGCCGTTAGAATGCAGTGTGTGTCTCTCTGTGTGCCGTTAGAATGCAGTTTGTGTCTCTCTGTGTGCCGTTAGAATGCAGTGTGTATATCTCTCTGTGTGCCGTTAGAATGCAGTGTGTCTCTCTGTGTGCCGTTAGAATGCAGTGTGTATACCTCTCTGTGTGCCGTTAGAATGCAGTGTGTCTCTCTCTGTGTGCCGTTAGAATGCAGTGTGTGTCTCTCTGTGTGCCGTTAGAATGCAGTTTGTGTCTCTCTGTGTGCCGTTAGAATGCAGTGTGTCTCTCTCTATGTGCCGTTAGAATGCAGTGTGTCTCTCTGTGTGCCGTTAGAATGCAGTGTGTATACCTCTCTGTGTGCCGTTAGAATGCAGTGTGTCTCTCTCTGTGTGCCGTTAGAATGCAGTGTGTGTCTCTCTGTGTGCCGTTAGAATGCAGTTTGTGTCTCTCTGTGTGCCGTTAGAATGCAGTGTGTCTCTCTCTGTGTGCCGTTAGAATGCAGTGTGTCTCTCTGTGTGCCGTTAGAATGCAGTGTGTATATCTCTCTGTGTGCCGTTAGAATGCAGTGTGTATATCTCTCTGTGTGCCGTTAGAATGCAGTGTGTATACCTCTCTGTGTGCCGTTAGAATGCAGTGTGTCTCTCTCTGTGTGCCGTTAGAATGCAGTGTGTGTCTCTCTGTGTGCCGTTAGAATGCAGCGTGTGTCTCTCTGTGTGCCGTTAGAATGCAGTGTGTGTCTCTCTGTGTGCCGTTAGAATGCAGTGTGTGTCTCTCTGTGTGCCGTTAGAATGCAGTGTGTATACCTCTCTGTGTGCCGTTAGAATGCAGTGTGTGTCTCTCTGTGTGCCGTTAGAATGCAGTGTGTATACCTCTCTGTGTGCCGTTAGAATGCAGTGTGTGTCTCTCTGTGTGCCGTTAGAATGCAGTGTGTGTCTCTCTGTGTGCCGTTAGAATGTAGTGTGTATACCTCTCTGTGTGCCGTTAGAATGCAGTGTGTATATCCCTCTGTGTGCCGTTAGAATGCAGTGTGTGTCTCTCTGTGTGCCGTTAGAATGCAGTGTGTGTCTCTCTGTGTGCCGTTAGAATGCAGTGTGTGTCTCTCTGTGTGCCGTTAGAATGCAGTGTGTCTTTCTCTGTGTGCCGTTAGAATGCAGTGTGTATACCTCTCTGTGTGCCGTTAGAATGCAGTGTGTGTCTCTCTGTGTGCCGTTAGAATGCAGTGTGTCTTTCTCTGTGTGCCGTTAGAATGCAGTGTGTGTCTCTCTGTGTGCCGTTAGAATGCAGTGTGTGTCTCTCTGTGTGCCGTTAGAATGCAGTGTGTATACCTCTCTGTGTGCCGTTAGAATGCAGTGTGTGTCTCTCTGTGTGCCGTTAGAATGCAGTGTGTGTCTCTCTGTGTGCCGTTAGAATGCAGTGTGTATACCTCTCTGTGTGCCGTTAGAATGCAGTGTGTCTCTCTGTGTGCCGTTAGAATGCAGTGTGTGTCTCTCTGTGTGCTGTTAGAATGCAGTGTGTGTCTCTCTGTGTGCCGTTAGAATGCAGTGTGTGTCTCTCTGTGTGCCGTTAGAATGCAGTGTGTGTCTCTCTGTGTGCCGTTAGAATGCAGTGTGTGTCTCTCTGTGTGCCGTTAGAATGCAGTGTGTGTCTCTCTGTGTGCTGTTAGAATGCAGTGTGTGTCTCTCTGTGTGCCGTTAGAATGCAGTGTGTGTCTCTCTGTGTGCCGTTAGAATGCAGTGTGTGTCTCTCTGTGTGCCGTTAGAATGCAGTGTGTGTCTCTCTGTGTGCTGTTAGAATGCAGTGTGTGTCTCTCTGTGTGCCGTTAGAATGCAGTGTGTGTCTCTCTGTGTGCCGTTAGAATGCAGTGTGTGTCTCTCTGTGTGCCGTTAGAATGCAGTGTGTGTCTCTCTGTGTGCCGTTAGAATGCAGTGTGTATACCTCTCTGTGTGCCGTTAGAATGCAGTGTGTATACCTCTCTGTGTGCCGTTAGGATGCAGTGTGTGTCTCTCTGTGTGCCGTTAGAATGCAGTGTGTCTTTCTCTGTGTGCCGTTAGAATGCAGTGTGTGTCTCTCTGTGTGCCGTTGGAATGCAGTGTGTGTCTCTCTGTGTGCCGTTAGAATGCAGTGTGTATACCTCTCTGTGTGCCGTTAGAATGCAGTGTGTGTCTCTCTGTGTGCCGTTAGAATGCAGTGTGTGTCTCTCTGTGTGCCGTTAGAATGCAGTGTGTCTCTCTCTGTGTGCCGTTAGAATGCAGTGTGTGTCTCTCTGTGTGCCGTTAGAATGCAGTGTGTATACCTCTCTGTGTGCCGTTAGAATGCAGTGTGTGTCTCTCTGTGTGCCGTTAGAATGCACTGTGTCTCTCTCTGTGTGCCGTTAGAATGCAGTGTGTGTCTCTCTGTGTGCCGTTAGAATGCAGTGTGTGTCTCTCTGTGTGCCGTTAGAATGCACTGTGTCTCTCTCTGTGTGCCGTTAGAATGCAGTGTGTATACCTCTCTGTGTGCCGTTAGAATGCAGTGTGTGTCTCTCTGTGTGCCGTTAGAATGCAGTGTGTGTCTCTCTGTGTGCCGTTAGAATGCAGTGTGTGTCTCTCTGTGTGCCGTTAGAATGTAGTGTGTATACCTCTCTGTGTGCCGTTAGAATGCAGTGTGTATATCCCTCTGTGTGCCGTTAGAATGCAGTGTGTGTCTCTCTGTGTGCCGTTAGAATGCAGTGTGTGTCTCTCTGTGTGCCGTTAGAATGCACTGTGTCTCTCTCTGTGTGCCGTTAGAATGCAGTGTGTGTCTCTCTGAGTGCCGTTAGAATGCAGTGTGTGTCTCTCTGTGTGCCGTTAGAATGCAGTGTGTGTCTCTCTGTGTGCCGTTAGAATGTAGTGTGTATACCTCTCTGTGTGCCGTTAGAATGCAGTGTGTATATCCCTCTGTGTGCCGTTAGAATGCAGTGTGTGTCTCTCTGTGTGCCGTTAGAATGCAGTGTGTGTCTCTCTGTGTGCCGTTAGAATGCAGTGTGTGTCTCTCTGTGTGCCGTTAGAATGCAGTGTGTCTTTCTCTGTGTGCCGTTAGAATGCAGTGTGTATACCTCTCTGTGTGCCGTTAGAATGCAGTGTGTGTCTCTCTGTGTGCCGTTAGAATGCAGTGTGTCTTTCTCTGTGTGCCGTTAGAATGCAGTGTGTGTCTCTCTGTGTGCCGTTAGAATGCAGTGTGTGTCTCTCTGTGTGCCGTTAGAATGCAGTGTGTATACCTCTCTGTGTGCCGTTAGAATGCAGTGTGTGTCTCTCTGTGTGCCGTTAGAATGCAGTGTGTGTCTCTCTGTGTGCCGTTAGAATGCAGTGTGTATACCTCTCTGTGTGCCGTTAGAATGCAGTGTGTCTCTCTGTGTGCCGTTAGAATGCAGTGTGTGTCTCTCTGTGTGCTGTTAGAATGCAGTGTGTGTCTCTCTGTGTGCCGTTAGAATGCAGTGTGTGTCTCTCTGTGTGCCGTTAGAATGCAGTGTGTGTCTCTCTGTGTGCCGTTAGAATGCAGTGTGTGTCTCTCTGTGTGCCGTTAGAATGCAGTGTGTGTCTCTCTGTGTGCTGTTAGAATGCAGTGTGTGTCTCTCTGTGTGCCGTTAGAATGCAGTGTGTGTCTCTCTGTGTGCCGTTAGAATGCAGTGTGTGTCTCTCTGTGTGCCGTTAGAATGCAGTGTGTGTCTCTCTGTGTGCTGTTAGAATGCAGTGTGTGTCTCTCTGTGTGCCGTTAGAATGCAGTGTGTGTCTCTCTGTGTGCCGTTAGAATGCAGTGTGTGTCTCTCTGTGTGCCGTTAGAATGCAGTGTGTGTCTCTCTGTGTGCCGTTAGAATGCAGTGTGTATACCTCTCTGTGTGCCGTTAGAATGCAGTGTGTATACCTCTCTGTGTGCCGTTAGGATGCAGTGTGTGTCTCTCTGTGTGCCGTTAGAATGCAGTGTGTCTTTCTCTGTGTGCCGTTAGAATGCAGTGTGTGTCTCTCTGTGTGCCGTTGGAATGCAGTGTGTGTCTCTCTGTGTGCCGTTAGAATGCAGTGTGTATACCTCTCTGTGTGCCGTTAGAATGCAGTGTGTGTCTCTCTGTGTGCCGTTAGAATGCAGTGTGTGTCTCTCTGTGTGCCGTTAGAATGCAGTGTGTCTCTCTCTGTGTGCCGTTAGAATGCAGTGTGTGTCTCTCTGTGTGCCGTTAGAATGCAGTGTGTATACCTCTCTGTGTGCCGTTAGAATGCAGTGTGTGTCTCTCTGTGTGCCGTTAGAATGCACTGTGTCTCTCTCTGTGTGCCGTTAGAATGCAGTGTGTGTCTCTCTGTGTGCCGTTAGAATGCAGTGTGTGTCTCTCTGTGTGCCGTTAGAATGCACTGTGTCTCTCTCTGTGTGCCGTTAGAATGCAGTGTGTATACCTCTCTGTGTGCCGTTAGAATGCAGTGTGTGTCTCTCTGTGTGCCGTTAGAATGCAGTGTGTATACCTCTCTGTGTGCCGTTAGAATGCAGTGTGTGTCTCTCTGTGTGCCGTTAGAATGCAGTGTGTGTCTCTCTGTGTGCCGTTAGAATGCAGTGTGTATACCTCTCTGTGTGCCGTTAGAATGCAGTGTGTATACCTCTCTGTGTGCCGTTAGAATGCAGTGTGTGTCTCTCTGTGTGCCGTTAGAATGCAGTGTGTGTCTCTCTGTGTGCCGTTAGAATGCAGTGTGTATACCTCTCTGTGTGCCGTTAGAATGCAGTGTGTGTCTCTCTGTGTGCCGTTAGAATGCAGTGTGTGTCTCTCTGTGTGCCGTTAGAATGCAGTGTGTGTCTCTCTGTGTGCCGTTAGAATGCAGTGTGTATACCTCTCTGTGTGCCGTTAGGATGCAGTGTGTATACCTCTCTGTGTGCCGTTAGGATGCAGTGTGTATACCTCTCTGTGTGCCGTTAGAATGCAGTGTGTATACCTCTCGGTGTGCCGTTAGAATGCAGTGTGTGTCTCTCTGTGTGCCGTTAGGATGCAGTGTGTATATCTCTCTGTGTGCCGTTAGAATGCAGTGTGTGTCTCTCTGTGTGCCGTTAGAATGCAGTGTGTGTCTCTCTGTGTGCCGTTAGAATGCAGTGTGTGTCTCTCTGTGTGCCGTTAGAATGCAGTGTGTATCTCTCTGTGTGCCGTTAGAATGCAGTGTGTATATCTCTCTGAGTGCCGTTAGAATGCAGTGTGTGACTCTCTGTGTGCCGTTAGAATGCAGTGTGTATATCTCTCTGTGTGCCGTTAGAATGCAGTGTGTGACTCTCTGTGTGCCGTTAGAATGCAGTTTGTGTCTCTCTGTGTGCCGTTAGAATGCAATGTGTATATCTCTCTGTGTGCCGTTAGAATGCAGTGTGTATACCTCTCTGTGTGCCGTTAGAATGCAGTGTGTCTCTCTCTGTGTGCCGTTAGAATGCAGTGTGTGTCTCTCTGTGTGCCGTTAGAATGCAGTGTGTGTCTCTCTGTGTGCCGTTAGAATGCAGTGTGTGTCTCTCTGTGTGCCGTTAGAATGCAGTGTGTGTCTCTCTGTGTGTGCCGTTAGAATGCACTGTGTGTCTCTCTGTGTGCCGTTAGAATGCAGTGTGTGTCTCTCTGTGTGCCGTTAGAATGCAGTGTGTGTCTCTCTGTGTGCCGTTAGAATGCAGTGTGTGTCTCTCTGTGTGCCGTTAGAATGCAGTGTGTCTCTCTCTGTGTGCCGTTAGAATGCACTGTTTGTCTCTCTGTGTGCCGTTAGAATGCAGTGTGTGTCTCTCTGTGTGCCGTTAGAATGCAGTGTGTGTCTCTCTGTGTGCCGTTAGAATGCACTGTGTCTCTCTCTGTGTGCCGTTAGAATGCAGTGTGTGTCTCTCTGAGTGCCGTTAGAATGCAGTGTGTGTCTCTCTGTGTGCTGTTAGAATGCAGTGTGTGTCTCTCTGTGTGCCGTTAGAATGCAGTGTGTGTCTCTCTGTGTGCCGTTAGAATGCAGTGTGTGTCTCTCTGTGTGCCGTTAGAATGCAGTGTGTGACTCTCTGTGTGCCGTTAGAATGCATTTTTTTTCTCTCTGTGTGCCGTTAGAATGCAATGTGTATATCTCTCTGTGTGCCGTTAGAATGCAGTGTGTGTCTCTCTGTGTGCCGTTAGAATGCAATGTGTATATCTCTCTGTGTGCCGTTAGAATGCAGTGTGTGTCTCTCTGTGTGCCGTTAGAATGCAATGTGTATATCTCTCTGTGTGCCGTTAGAACGCAGTGTGTGTCTCTCTGTGTGCCGTTAGAATGCACTGTGTCTCTCTCTGTGTGCCGTTAGAATGCAGTGTGTGTCTCTCTGTGTGCCGTTAGAATGCACTGTGTCTCTCTCTGTGTGCCGTTAGAATGCAGTGTGTATATCTCTCTGTGTGCCGTTAGAATGCAGTGTGTGTCTCTCTGTGTGCCGTTAGAATGCACTGTGTGTCTCTCTGTGTGCCGTTAGAATGCAGTGTGTGTCTCTCTGTGTGCCGTTAGAATGCAGTGTGTGTCTCTCTGTGTGCCGTTAGAATGCAGTGTGTATCTCTCTGTGTGCCGTTAGAATGCAGTGTGTATATCTCTCTGAGTGCCGTTAGAATGCAGTGTGTGACTCTCTGTGTGCCGTTAGAATGCAGTGTGTATATCTCTCTGTGTGCCGTTAGAATGCAGTGTGTGTCTCTCTGTGTGCCGTTAGAATGCACTGTGTGTCTCTCTGTGTGCCGTTAGAATGCAGTGTGTGTCTCTCTGTGTGCCGTTAGAATGCAGTGTGTATCTCTCTGTGTGCCGTTAGAATGCAGTGTGTATATCTCTCTGAGTGCCGTTAGAATGCACTGTGTGTCTCTCTGTGTGCCGTTAGAATGCAGTGTGTGACTCTCTGTGTGCCGTTAGAATGCAGTTTGTGTCTCTCTGTGTGCCGTTAGAATGCAATGTGTATATCTCTCTGTGTGCCGTTAGAATGCAGTGTGTGTCTCTCTGTGTGCCGTTAGAATGCAATGTGTATATCTCTCTGTGTGCCGTTAGAACGCAGTGTGTGTCTCTCTGTGTGCCGTTAGAATGCACTGTGTCTCTCTCTGTGTGCCGTTAGAATGCAGTGTGTGTCTCTCTGTGTGCCGTTAGAATGCACTGTGTCTCTCTCTGTGTGCCGTTAGAATGCAGTGTGTGTCTCTCTGTGTGCCGTTAGAATGCAGTGTGTGTCTCTCTGTGTGCCGTTAGAACGCAGTGTGTGTCTCTCTGTGTGCCGTTAGAATGCAGTGTGTATATCTCTCTGTGTGCCGTTAGAATGCAGTGTGTGTCTCTCTGTGTGCCGTTAGAATGCACTGTGTGTCTCTCTGTGTGCCGTTAGAATGCAGTGTGTGTCTCTCTGTGTGCCGTTAGAATGCAGTGTGTGTCTCTCTGTGTGCCGTTAGAATGCAGTGTGTATCTCTCTGTGTGCCGTTAGAATGCAGTGTGTGTCTCTCTGTGTGCCGTTAGAATGCACTGTGTGTCTCTCTGTGTGCCGTTAGAATGCAGTGTGTATATCTTTCTGTGTGCCGTTAGAATGCAGTGTGTGTTTCTCTGAGTGCCGTTAGAATGCAGTGTGTGTCTCTCTGTGTGCCGTTAGAATGCAGTCTGTGTCTCTCTGTGTGCCGTTAGAAAGCAATGTGTATATCTCTCTGTGTGCCATTAGAATGCAGTGTGTATCTCTCTGTGTGCCGTTAGAATGCAATGTGTCTCTCTCTGTGTGCCGTTAGAATGCAGTGTGTGTCTCTCTGTGTGCCGTTAGAATGCAGTGTGTGTCTCTCTGTGTGCCGTTAGAATGCAATGTGTATACCTCTCTGTGTGCTGTTAGAATGCAGTGTGTGTCTCTCTGTGTGCCGTTAGAATGCAGTGTGAGACTCTCTGTGTGCTGTTAGAATGCAGTGTGTGTCTCTCTGTGTGCTGTTAGAATGCAATGTGTATACCTCTCTGTGTGCTGTTAGAATGCAGTGTGTGTCTCTCTGTGTGCCGTTAGAATGCAGTGTGTGACTCTCTGTGTGCTGTTAGAATGCAGTGTGTGTCTCTCTGTGTGCCGTTAGAATGCAGTGTGTATATCTCTCTGTGTGCCGTTAGAACGCAGTGTGTGTCTCTCTGTGTGCCGTTAGAATGCACTGTGTCTCTCTCTGTGTGCCGTTAGAATGCAGTGTGTGTCTCTCTGTGTGCCGTTAGAATGCAGTGTGTGACTCTCTGTGTGCCGTTAGAATGCAGTGTGTGACTCTCTGTGTGCTGTTAGAAGGCAGTGTGTGTCTCTCTGTGTGCCGTTAGAATGCAGTGTGTATATCTCTCTGTGTGCCGTTAGAACGCAGTGTGTGTCTCTCTGTGTGCCGTTAGAATGCACTGTGTCTCTCTCTGTGTGCCGTTAGAATGCAGTGTGTGTCTCTCTGTGTGCCGTTAGAATGCAGTGTGTGTCTCTCTGTGTGCCGTTAGAATGCAGTGTGTGTCTCTCTGTGTGCCGTTAGAATGCAATGTGTATATCTCTCTGTGTGCCGTTAGAACGCAGTGTGTGTCTCTCTGTGTGCCGTTAGAATGCAGTGTGTGTCTCTCTGTGTGCCGTTAGAATACAGTGTGTATACCTCTCTGTGTGCCGTTAGAATGCAGTGTGTGTCTCTCTGTGTGCCGTTAGAATTCAGTGTGTGTCTCTCTGTGTGCCGTTAGAATGCAGTGTGTGTCTCTCTGTGTGCCGTTAGAATGCAGTGTGTCTCTCTCTGTGTGCCGTTAGAATGCAGTGTGTGTCTCTCTGTGTGCCGTTAGAATGCAGTGTGTGTCTGTCTGTTTGCCGTTAGAATGCAGTGTGTATCTCTCTGTGTGCCGTTAGAATGCAGTGTGTGTCTCTCTGTGTGCCGTTAGAATGCAGTTTGTGTCTCTCTGTGTGCCGTTAGAATGCAGTGTGTATATCTCTCTGTGTGCCGTTAGAATGCAGTGTGTCTCTCTGTGTGCCGTTAGAATGCAGTGTGTATACCTCTCTGTGTGCCGTTAGAATGCAGTGTGTCTCTCTCTGTGTGCCGTTAGAATGCAGTGTGTGTCTCTCTGTGTGCCGTTAGAATGCAGTTTGTGTCTCTCTGTGTGCCGTTAGAATGCAGTGTGTCTCTCTCTATGTGCCGTTAGAATGCAGTGTGTCTCTCTGTGTGCCGTTAGAATGCAGTGTGTATACCTCTCTGTGTGCCGTTAGAATGCAGTGTGTCTCTCTCTGTGTGCCGTTAGAATGCAGTGTGTGTCTCTCTGTGTGCCGTTAGAATGCAGTTTGTGTCTCTCTGTGTGCCGTTAGAATGCAGTGTGTCTCTCTCTGTGTGCCGTTAGAATGCAGTGTGTCTCTCTGTGTGCCGTTAGAATGCAGTGTGTATATCTCTCTGTGTGCCGTTAGAATGCAGTGTGTATATCTCTCTGTGTGCCGTTAGAATGCAGTGTGTATACCTCTCTGTGTGCCGTTAGAATGCAGTGTGTCTCTCTCTGTGTGCCGTTAGAATGCAGTGTGTGTCTCTCTGTGTGCCGTTAGAATGCAGCGTGTGTCTCTCTGTGTGCCGTTAGAATGCAGTGTGTGTCTCTCTGTGTGCCGTTAGAATGCAGTGTGTGTCTCTCTGTGTGCCGTTAGAATGCAGTGTGTATACCTCTCTGTGTGCCGTTAGAATGCAGTGTGTGTCTCTCTGTGTGCCGTTAGAATGCAGTGTGTATACCTCTCTGTGTGCCGTTAGAATGCAGTGTGTGTCTCTCTGTGTGCCGTTAGAATGCAGTGTGTGTCTCTCTGTGTGCCGTTAGAATGTAGTGTGTATACCTCTCTGTGTGCCGTTAGAATGCAGTGTGTATATCCCTCTGTGTGCCGTTAGAATGCAGTGTGTGTCTCTCTGTGTGCCGTTAGAATGCAGTGTGTGTCTCTCTGTGTGCCGTTAGAATGCAGTGTGTGTCTCTCTGTGTGCCGTTAGAATGCAGTGTGTCTTTCTCTGTGTGCCGTTAGAATGCAGTGTGTATACCTCTCTGTGTGCCGTTAGAATGCAGTGTGTGTCTCTCTGTGTGCCGTTAGAATGCAGTGTGTCTTTCTCTGTGTGCCGTTAGAATGCAGTGTGTGTCTCTCTGTGTGCCGTTAGAATGCAGTGTGTGTCTCTCTGTGTGCCGTTAGCATGCAGTGTGTATACCTCTCTGTGTGCCGTTAGAATGCAGTGTGTGTCTCTCTGTGTGCCGTTAGAATGCAGTGTGTGTCTCTCTGTGTGCCGTTAGAATGCAGTGTGTATACCTCTCTGTGTGCCGTTAGAATGCAGTGTGTCTCTCTGTGTGCCGTTAGAATGCAGTGTGTGTCTCTCTGTGTGCTGTTAGAATGCAGTGTGTGTCTCTCTGTGTGCCGTTAGAATGCAGTGTGTGTCTCTCTGTGTGCCGTTAGAATGCAGTGTGTGTCTCTCTGTGTGCCGTTAGAATGCAGTGTGTGTCTCTCTGTGTGCCGTTAGAATGCAGTGTGTGTCTCTCTGTGTGCTGTTAGAATGCAGTGTGTGTCTCTCTGTGTGCCGTTAGAATGCAGTGTGTGTCTCTCTGTGTGCCGTTAGAATGCAGTGTGTGTCTCTCTGTGTGCCGTTAGAATGCAGTGTGTGTCTCTCTGTGTGCTGTTAGAATGCAGTGTGTGTCTCTCTGTGTGCCGTTAGAATGCAGTGTGTGTCTCTCTGTGTGCCGTTAGAATGCAGTGTGTGTCTCTCTGTGTGCCGTTAGAATGCAGTGTGTGTCTCTCTGTGTGCCGTTAGAATGCAGTGTGTATACCTCTCTGTGTGCCGTTAGAATGCAGTGTGTATACCTCTCTGTGTGCCGTTAGGATGCAGTGTGTGTCTCTCTGTGTGCCGTTAGAATGCAGTGTGTCTTTCTCTGTGTGCCGTTAGAATGCAGTGTGTGTCTCTCTGTGTGCCGTTGGAATGCAGTGTGTGTCTCTCTGTGTGCCGTTAGAATGCAGTGTGTATACCTCTCTGTGTGCCGTTAGAATGCAGTGTGTGTCTCTCTGTGTGCCGTTAGAATGCAGTGTGTGTCTCTCTGTGTGCCGTTAGAATGCAGTGTGTCTCTCTCTGTGTGCCGTTAGAATGCAGTGTGTGTCTCTCTGTGTGCCGTTAGAATGCAGTGTGTATACCTCTCTGTGTGCCGTTAGAATGCAGTGTGTGTCTCTCTGTGTGCCGTTAGAATGCACTGTGTCTCTCTCTGTGTGCCGTTAGAATGCAGTGTGTGTCTCTCTGTGTGCCGTTAGAATGCAGTGTGTGTCTCTCTGTGTGCCGTTAGAATGCACTGTGTCTCTCTCTGTGTGCCGTTAGAATGCAGTGTGTATACCTCTCTGTGTGCCGTTAGAATGCAGTGTGTGTCTCTCTGTGTGCCGTTAGAATGCAGTGTGTATACCTCTCTGTGTGCCGTTAGAATGCAGTGTGTGTCTCTCTGTGTGCCGTTAGAATGCAGTGTGTGTCTCTCTGTGTGCCGTTAGAATGCAGTGTGTATACCTCTCTGTGTGCCGTTAGAATGCAGTGTGTATACCTCTCTGTGTGCCGTTAGAATGCAGTGTGTGTCTCTCTGTGTGCCGTTAGAATGCAGTGTGTGTCTCTCTGTGTGCCGTTAGAATGCAGTGTGTATACCTCTCTGTGTGCCGTTAGAATGCAGTGTGTGTCTCTCTGTGTGCCGTTAGAATGCAGTGTGTGTCTCTCTGTGTGCCGTTAGAATGCAGTGTGTGTCTCTCTGTGTGCCGTTAGAATGCAGTGTGTATACCTCTCTGTGTGCCGTTAGGATGCAGTGTGTATACCTCTCTGTGTGCCGTTAGGATGCAGTGTGTATACCTCTCTGTGTGCCGTTAGAATGCAGTGTGTATACCTCTCGGTGTGCCGTTAGAATGCAGTGTGTGTCTCTCTGTGTGCCGTTAGGATGCAGTGTGTATATCTCTCTGTGTGCCGTTAGAATGCAGTGTGTCTTTCTCTGTGTGCCGTTAGAATGCAGTGTGTGTCTCTCTGTGTGCCGTTAGAATGCAGTGTGTATACCTCTCGGTGTGCCGTTAGAATGCAGTGTGTATACCTCTCGGTGTGCCGGTAGAATGCAGTGTGTATATCTCTCGGTGTGCCGTTAGAATGCAGTGTGTATACCTCTCTGTGTGCCGTTAGAATGCAGTGTGTATACCTCTCTGTGTGCCGTTAGAATGCAGTGTGTGTCTCTCTGTGTGCCGTTAGAATGCAGTGTGTGTCTCTCTGTGTGCCGTTAGAATGCAGTGTGTATATCTCTCTGAGTGCCGTTAGAATGCAGTGTGTGTCTCTCTGTGTGCCGTTAGAATGCAGTGTGTATACCTCTCTGTGTGCCGTTAGAATGCAGTGTGTATACCTCTCGGTGTGCAGTGAGGATATATTGTGTCTCTATTTAGAATGTTTGACTTCCTTTCTAGCAACGCTGACTAGTTTGGTTTCCATAGCAGCATGTCAGAAGGAGGGAGAAGAGTACTCTGCGTATTATTTTACCATTGGCTAGAATACAGTAGTTCTTGTCTCCTAGGCAACTGTTTGTGTCCCGCAGGTTGCTCCTTCACAGGCAGTGGGGGACACTGGGGGACTCACAGAGACCCCTGCAATACGTGCCATTAACGATGTTCTGCAGCAGCACAGAATATATTAATACATTACTTATTATGTTTTTTAATGTACATGTATTCAGTGACAGATAATATACAAGTAAGATAACATAACTGCGGCAAACAGAGACACAGTCACAGCTTTCTTATTTACACAGAACTGCAATAAGACGGCAAATTGAACTACAACGTATATAAATAGTTTACTATCCTCTGGTAATTTCAGACAGGTACTACCCAGGCCTCACTACACACCTCCTAAAAGAGAGCTTCCCTTATTACACAGTGTGTTTAAATTACAGTGTCTTATCCCTGATCTGTTAATTGCCTGCTAGAGCCAGCAGCCTGTGTGTGAATAAAGTTTCATTATCAGAGTAGACATCTAAAGTAAACACACTGTGTTATAAGATCTGATTGAAATGTATAAAAAAATGTCATGGATGCTGTGTGATTGAGAGCTACGTCGTGACTAAGTCTGTATAAACAAAGTGATTTAACTCCTAAAAGGCAGAGAATTGAGCAGCTAGAATGCAGGAGCATGATTTATACACCAAAACTGCTTCATTAAGCTAAAGTTCTTTTGATGCTTAGAGTGTCCCTTTAAACTGTCATTACTTTGTTTAACTACATACACAGTATTGCCCTGTATATAAATGTTTAATTCACCTACATATATACCTCTATTTCCCCTCTGATCTCTGCCATTTGCCCCCTCCCAGGGGTGGATCCAGAACCTAATCTCGGGATGGGGACTAGTAGATTATTTATTAACAATCCAGACACAATAACTGTGGGAAAAGTAACCTCGCCACTGGTTTTTGGAGGGGCCTGTTTGCCAGCCTCCTGCCCTGCGACTATGGCCCTGGGATGTATTGCCCTTCTAGGAACTGATTTGGGCATAATGGATTTTTAAATTGCTGTTCCTGGCCCTTTAACTCCCAGAGAAAGGATTTGTACTGTTAAACTGGCACTTCGGATGCAGTTGAAGTGCCGAAGTCGTCGAAGTGGCCGCCATTCGAAAACCGAACACGTGGCGGCGGCCATTTTAACTCTTTTGAACGCGGTCAGCGGTGTGTGCAGCCAAATCTATGGAACTGTTTTCGGCTACCCAATTGCACGAACACCGCTGACCCGTACCTTCTACTCCACTTCGACACTGCGGCTGAAGACTAAGTCCCATTCGAAGATTCGAACACACGTTCGAATGGGATTTTGTTATCTTTTTCGTGTAAACTAGACTGCCACTCAACTAACGACCACCGCGGAAACTTAACCCCGTTTTACTTCAACACTTCGACAGAAGTCGAAGTGCGTTCGACTATTCGAACGCCGCCTTTGGATGGGACTTTGTTAATTTTCAAGGCAGAAATAGACCGACAGCACAGCCTGCATCTGTGGAACTGTTTTGGGCATGCAAACAGGCATGCGGTCGGTCTAAAAAGACTTTTCAATATCTCTGGAACCACTGAACCGATTTGTACGAATTTTGAATATGTTTGTCCCCAAGTTGTGTTGTTCATAAAAATATAAGTTAAGTATTCATGTAGGATGAAAAATCAGAAAGTTATAAAAATGCATAAAAAGTACAAGTTTTAGCTCAATTATCTCCCAAGCAGAGGGGAGGGAATCTGTGGGTTGTAACCATTGTTTGATTGGCTAATGTATAATTGTATGTGGGCGTCTCCCTTGCAGGGGAGCAATGCATAAAAGCAGAGTGTGTGTCATTAAACCAGAGTTCTTCTTCACCCTCAATCTAGAGAACTGTCTCTTATTGGGGGAATTGCTATATCACTACAAGGGATTGCTATGCTCTGCATGCTCCTTTGGATAATCACTTCTAAGCTCTTTTAAGAGCTTGTTCCTGTTTTGCTCGCTGAAGGAGTCTACGGTGGTTATGGTGACTGCTGGAGTGCTTGGAGCCCTCAGGAAGCGCTAGGAGCATCCTTCAACGGAGGTACCCAGTCGGGGTGCCAGGTGATCCGTTACAATAACCACTATTGTGAGGGGTACTGTGAGTGAGGGGTGTGGTGTGCGGTGCAGTGTGTTTATGGAGTGCGGTGTGTATGTGGGGGTGCAGTGTGTGGGTGTGGGGTGCAGTTTCAGTGTGTGGGGGGCAGTGTGTATATATATTTCCTTTTTTAAAAAATATTATTTAAAATGATTATTGTTATAATAAACTATTTAATTAAAAAAAAATAATCTTTATATCCCCCCTCATTTCTTACCTTTGCCTGGGAGGGGGGACATTATAAAATAATCCCTGGTGGTCCCAGGAGTGAATCCCTGGCAGTCCTAGTGGGGAGTGAACTCTAGCCTGCAGCTCAGACTATAGTTCACTCTTGCGAGATCATAGCGTTTCTGTGGTAACCACTACAACACTCTGAGCTTGCGAGAGAAGGACCCGGAGGAGCTGCAGGCTGCCAGCAAAGTTTCTGCGGGCCCGTGAGGGAGATCTTTGATCTCCCATCCAGTCCGTAAAGGCACACAGCAGGGCTGGCGCTTCGATAGAGCAGGGCTGGCCTCAGATCCACCACTGCCCCCTCCCTTATTTTATTGATATCTACCCAAATGTTTGTTTTAGACATGTGCAATTTGTTTCGGTCCGAAATGAAATTTGGCCGAAATTCTGCAATTCGGACAATCGGGTGCTTCCAAATGTCTGACTTGTCAAGATGCTGAATTTCCGAAGTGCTAAAGTGCCGAACCGCCGAAGTGCCGAACCGCCGAACCGACATGCCGAAGTGCTTCGGATTTCTGAAAAGTGGCAAAACAGGACAGGGAGGGAAAATTAAGTGAATGCTAACAGGAATCTAACCCTACACCTACCCTTAACCTAACCCCAACGCTAACCCTACCCCTAACCCTTAGTTAGGTTAGGGGTAGGGTTAGGGAATTGCCGTCCAGAATTCCAGAAGTGCTGAAATGCCGAAGTCCCGAATTTCGGTAGTGCCAAACCAAACTGAATTTTTTGCCCATGCACATCTCTAGTTTGTTTTGCTTAAAGAAAAAAACATAATTTAATCTCTGTGTTTAGATGCACATCCCCTTTCCTCAGCTTTATTACAGGTCTATCTGACCCTCATATATCTTTCTCCCACAGCCTGATTTAAAAAAAAAAAGTGTTAGAGCCAGTAGTGCTGCAAGAAAGTTTCATACTACCAGCACTCACAGAGACCTGGGTGTCTCTCTCTGATAGTGTGCTCCATGTTTCGATGGGCTACAATTCTCCCACACTCAACTGTAAAGGAGGTGGTGTAGGCATCCTTCTCTCCCCTCAATGCACCTTCCAACCAATTGTTACTGTCCCTGCCCTATCTTTTGCTTCCTTTAAAGTTCACACGGTCTGCCTATTTAAACCCATTCCTTTAAGAATTGTCATCATTTATCACCATCCCTCCTCCCCTCCCCCTTCCTTCCCATGGTCATCCTAGACTATTCATTGAACACTTTTCTTCCTGGCTTCCCCACTTCCTCTTATCTAGCACTCCTTCCCTCATACTTGGGGATTTCAATATTCAAATAAACAACCCCAACTGCACTGATGCCTCTCGTCTGCTCTCTGTAACCTCCTCATTTGGCCTTACGCAATGGTCCAATTTAGCAATCGGGAAACACTCTTGATCTTGTCTTCACAAATCTCTGTACTGCCTCTAATCTCTCCAATATTCCTTCTCCTCTATCTGACCACCATCTGCGAACCTTTGACATCGGCATACCCCGTACTAAAATTACACCACCGTAAGCACATCAATCTCGCAGAAACCTCCACTGTCTTGATCTAGAGCAATTCTGCACTCTTCAAACTCTCCTTTTACCTATCTCAAATCTCACCTGCCCTAGTTCTTCAACCTCTTTTTACAATTCCACCCTCTCCTCACTACACATCATGACACCTCCTACACTCAAATGCAGCAAGTGCCCCCAACTACAACCTTCGCACACTAAGCTTTCCCGATACCTCCAAAAATGTTCCAGAACTGCTGAACGTTGCTGGAGAAAGTCTCACTCTGCATCTCACATTCTCCACTATAAATTTATGCTGCGCTCCAACAGCTTGCCTCTTTCCTCTGCAAAAGTTAATTACTTCAATACCCTCATAACCACTCTCCCGCGAACCCAAATTTACTAATTTCACACTTTTAACTCACTTCTTCGCTCTGTTGCTCCTCCTTCTCCTACCAACTTGACCGCCAAAAACTGTGCAATTCACTTCATTGAAAAGATTTCTACAATCAGGGAAGAGATCTCTCTTCTCTCTCCTTCCTCTACCAATACTTCCACAACCCTATTCTCTCTGCTATTCTATGTGCATTTCTAGGTTTCTGCTCTCCTCTGGTCTTCCTCCCCACCACCTGTTCCCTTAATCCTATTCCCTCGCATCTCATCCACACTGCTCTCCTCTGGCATAGTTTCTCTACCCTTCAAACATGCAACTTGTAACGAACCCCTTGTACTTCGTGAAGTACGTTCATTTGCCCTCTCCTGAAATGCTATAGGCTTGAGTGATAATAGCCCATTTGCATTGTATGCTAGTTCGTACTCTCTCGAAATCCCAGTAGATCGTGGTTAAAATCAAGTGCTACTTCGTTCACATACCCAAACATCAGTCGAGACTTGATGAAGGGTACAACAGGAAAAGTTTTATTATGGCCAGGTGGCCCACTTTTATACAAGGACCCCCAGCATGAGGTCTCAGGCAAAAGTATGGTAAAACACACCCCTGAGTCTCTGTGTTTGGAAGATAAGTAAGTGTGCTTTGCTTAACCTAATTACCTCCCAGGCACTAGAGGTACAAAATATAAAACATAAAAGACCCCAAAATACATATAACATACATAGGAACCCCCACAAGTATTATATCCCTGGATAGCATGAGCGCCCAACATTTCCAAATAGTGCTCAAATCCCATGAACACAGCCGAATCGCCACCAGAGTTAAGTTTTGACCAACCACTCACTTGGCGCCTGCCCAAATTAGTTCCAGAGAAATAATTGTACCGGTCGTCACCTTCGGGAGTTCCAAAACAATTTAAAGGTCGAACGGTTCCCCTGGCTCATAGAAAGTGATTGCTCTCCTTGTTCATGCGAACAATCCTACCGAACAGCGCTCTCCTCTCTGGCTTGTAGAGAAAAGAAGCATGCGTCCGTACCAAATCACCAGTGTTCGCAGGGTTGAGTATCCGCTTTAGAGTTCCAGACACTCGACGACCAAGTACTGCTGCTTTTGGGAGATAAGATGGCCACCATTTTCCAGTGCCACGTGTTCTTCAGTTACACGAACGACGGCCACACAGTTACAGCACTTAACTTTGAAGTAAATTAAGCCAGAGGGGTGG
This sequence comes from Pelobates fuscus, assembly GCF_036172605.1. Classification (NCBI taxonomy): domain Eukaryota; kingdom Metazoa; phylum Chordata; class Amphibia; order Anura; family Pelobatidae; genus Pelobates; species Pelobates fuscus. The sequence goes on along the minus strand of NC_086320.1, from coordinate 389,856,086 downwards.
TAGGAAAATCTACCGAATGCAGGGAAAATAACTGGGACAAGGGAAGTGTAACGGCACCCCGGGCATTAAAGGGGTTAAAAGCTATTTAGAAGATATTCCCCTTCCAGATATACAGGCAGCTACTGAAGACACCAATCCGCCGAACAGGAGAAACCATACGAATGCTCCAAACCATACCAATACTCCAAACAGCCGAACAGGAAAAACCATACAAATAGGTTTACACTCCTAGCAGTCGAACAGGAAAAGCATTCAAATCAATCCCACCAAGTACGAGACGTATTGAGGGTCAAGCAGAGATCTGTTTAATCTGGGCTACCTGCCCGGTATTTATGCAGGTCTTCCACCAGGTGGACACTCCCCTAGGGGACCTGGTGGAAGACTGGGACAAAATAGTCAAAGGACCAATCACAGACATAAACATTTAAACACAGGTACATTATAATCCATCCTCTCTATCCTGGAGATAATTGGGAAGTAACTCAATTATCTCTGAGGATAGAGGCAAAACTCAATTATACACATGGCAATAAAAGACATAAAAATACACAATGTTATAACTACTGCATAAAACATATACATTCAACATATCCCCAGATAGCTTAGATCTGAGCGCACATTATTACCGAATGGCGCTCAGATCACATACATATAGTTCAATCGCCATGGAGCCAAAGTCTTTCACATAGTCTTTCGTTATACGAATGGGCTCCATGGCATAGCTATCTGGGGTAGCTCTGTTCATCTGTTTAATGTCCCGAACGGTCCGGCATTCGTATGATGAATGAGATATGAGAAGGGAGGTTGGCAGCTTCAGCGGTGTTCGTGAAGAAAAGTGTCAATTTTCAGTTCCAGAGTTTTGTAGCTGAACACCGCTGGCCGTTCGGCAGTTTAAAATGACTGCTGCCACATGTTCGGCTATACGAACAACGGTCACCCAGCGTTCGTCTTTTAAGCTGCGGTTAACCGCAGCTTCTGGGAGGTAAATTGCTGGCACACTCCTTACCCAGGTGGTCCGGTCATTCGTCTGTGTGTTCTGTATATTCAATTTATCGAACGCCCTGGCAGAAAGGCACGAACGAGCCTTTCTGCATGGAGAAATAAGGGTTTTTACATGGGGGCCATAATCCTGGGGCAGCAGGCGGGCAACACGGCTTCTCCAGAACATAGTGGCGTGGTTGGTTTCGCCATAGGAAGTTACAGAGGTTTGTCACACAACTGTAACGCCGATTCTGAAATAGCCCATCCTTGACCCTAACTCCCCGTCCAACGACTACGCTATCTTGCTACTGTCTTTTGCGTCCAAGATCCTTGGGAGACTTGTGCATGCGAGATTGACATACTTCCTCGAATCCAACTCTCTGTACGACCCGCTTCAGTCTGATTTCTGCACTCACCACTTTGTGGAAACGGCTCTGACCAAAGTATCCAATGATCTAATCGCCGCAAGATCTTGTGGTCACTATTCAATACTAATTTTCCTAGACCTTTCTGCTGCTTTTAAAAACCTTTGATTATCAACAGCTTCTTCTTATCCTCCTTAATCTTGGTCTACGAGACATTGATTTCTCCTAGTGCTCCACCTACCTCTCCCAGCGCTCTTTCAGTGTTTCTTTCTCTGGCTCTGCCTCTTCTCCCCAATCTCTCTCTGTTGGTGTTCTCCAAGGTTCAGTCCTTGGTCCCCTACTCTTCTTGATCTATACTGCCTCCCTTGGTAATTTCATAAGCTCCTTTGGCTTCCAATATCTTCCAACAGGGGCAGACTGACCACTCGGGCATATCGGTCATGGACCGAGGGCCCGAGGCAGTCAGGGGCCCGGCCGCACAGCCATGCTCCAGCTGGAGAGATCAGAGATCTCTCAACCTACCGCTCTGTAAATCCCCCTCACCCGAGACCTGGCAGCTTCATCTCCTCCCTGCCAGGTCTCCTGCTTTCTGTCCCACGTGGCTCTGTGTGATGGGAGAGGCGGAGCCAGGAAGTGACATCACTTCCTGTACTCTCCTCTCACACAGAGCCTTCGCACAGCCAGCAGGGGAAGGAGCAGCAGCCTGGGAGAGAGCAGAGGGAGCAGAGAGACAGGTAGGCACCACTCACCCCCCCCACTGTGTCACCACTCACCCTCCCTCCCTCTGTCAATGTGTCACCCCCCTCCCCCTGTCACTGTCACCCCCCTCCCCCTGTCACTGTCACCCCCTCCCCCTGTCACTGTCACCCCCTTCCTCTGTCTCTGTCACCCCCTGTCACTGTCACCCCCCGTCACTAGTCACCCCCTCCCTCTGTCACTGTCACCCCCTCCCTCTGTCACTAGTCACCCCCTCCCTCTGTCAACCCCTCCCTCTGTCACCCCCTCCCTCTGTCACTGTCACCCCCCCTCCCCCTGTCACTGTCACCCCCTTCCTCTGTCACTGTCACCCCCTCCCTCTGTCACCCCCTCCCTCTGTCACTAGTCACCCCCTCCCTCTGTCAACCCCTCCCTCTGTCACCCCCTCCCTCTGTCACTGTCACCCCCCCTCCCCCTGTCACTGTCACCCCCTTCCTCTGTCACTGTCACCCCCTTCCTCTGTCACTGTCACCCCCCTGTCACTAGTCACCCCCTTCCCTCTGTCACTGTCACCCCCTCCCTCTGTCACCCCTCCCTCTGTCACCCCCTCCCTCTGTCACTAGTCACCCCCTCCCTCTGTCACCCCCTTCCTCTGTCACTAGTCACCCCCCTCCCTCTGTCACTGTCACCCCCTCCCTCTGTCACTAGTCATCTCTCTGTCACTGTCACCCCCCCATCTGTCACCCCATCCCTCTGTCACGAGTCACCCCCCTCCCTCTGTCACTGTCACCCCCTCCCTCTGTCACCCTCCCTCCCTCTGTCAATGTGTCACCCCCTCCCCCTGTCACTGTCACCCCTTCCTCTGTCACTGTCACCCTCCCTCCCTCTGTCACTGTCACCCTCCCTCCCTCTGTCACTGTCACTGTGTCACCCCCTCCCTCCCTCTGTCACTGTGTCACCCCCTCCCTCACTCTGTCACTAGTCACCCCTTCCCTCACTCTGTCACAAGTCACCCCTTCCCTCCCTTACTCTGTCACTAGTCACCCCCTCACTCACTCTGTCACTAGTCACCCCCTCACTTTAGTCACCCCGTCCCTCCCTCTCTCACTCTGTCACTAGTCACCCCCTCACTCTAGTCACCCCCTCCCTCCCTCTGTCACTAGTCACCCCCTCCCTCCCTCTGTCACTAGTCACCCCCTCTGTCACTAGTCACCCCATCCCTCCCTCTGTCACTGGTCATCCCATGCCTCCCTCTGTCACTGTGTCACCCCCTCCCTCACTCTGTCACTAGTCACCCCCTCCCTCACTCTGTCACTAGTCACCCCTTCCCTCACTTACTCTGTCACTAGTTACCCCCTCAATCACTGTCACTAGTCACCCCTTCACTCTAGTCACCCCCTCCCTACCTCTCTCACTCTGTCACTAGTCACCCCCTCACTCTACTTACCCCCTCCCTCCCTCTGTCACTAGTCACCCCCTCCCTCACTCAGTCACTAGTCACCCCTTCCCTCCCTTACTCTGTCACTAGTCACCCCCTCAATCACTGTCACTAGTCACCCCCTCCCTCCCTCTGTCCCTAGTCACCCCTTCCCTCCCTTACTCTGTCACTATTCACCCCTCTCTCACTCTGTCACTAATCACCCCCTCACTCTAGTGACAGAGTGAGTGAGGGGTGAAAGAGTGAGGGGGTGACTAGTGACAGAGTAAGGGAGGGAGGGGGTGACTAGGGACAGAGGGAGGGAGGGGGTGACTAATGACAGTCACCCCCTCCCTCACTCTGTCACTAGTCACCCCCTCCCTCCCTCCCTCCCTCTGCCTCCAGGTACCCCCTCACTTTGCCACCTGTCACCACCTCCCACACTCTTCCACCTGTCACCCTCTCCCTCACACACTGTGTCACCTGTCACATATGCATTCACACTGACACTATATACAAAAAAACACATGTAGTCATCCAGAAATGCACATGAGAGGCGGCTCTCTAATTATACGGTTTAGGCGGCCGCCTAAGGCCTCGCGCTAAAAGGGGCCTCGCGGCCGCCTAAACCGTATAATTAGAGAGCCGCTGCAGAGCTTTCTTTCCCAGTAAAAAAAAAAATATTAATAAATACTTTAAAGCCGGCCGGCGGCCGCATTAAGATTGCCGCGGCGCCGGCGCTATTAAAAGATGAAACCCTCTCACATGGGTTTCCCCGTGCAGGAGTGAGTCCCCTCCCCTCCTCCTGCACACTTCCTGGTAATCGGCCAATCCGCGATGCCGATGACGTCACGACGCGACGACGTCACAACGTAACCCCTCCCTGCATTCCCCCGCCTGCGGTACCAAGAAGAAGACAGAAGAGTAGCTGCTGCTGAAGAAAAGAGAGCAGAGGAGAAGAGAGAAAAAGGTAAGGAGAGCAAAGGAAAATAAATAAAAGGGGAAGAGAAAAGGAAAATAAATAAAAGGGGAAGAGAAAAGAAAGATAAATAAAAGGTGAAGAGCAAAGGAAAATAAATAAAAGGGGAAGAGAAAAGAAAGATAAATAAAAGGGGAAGAGAAAAGAAAGATAAATAAAAGGGGAAGAGCAAAGGAAAATAAATAAAAGGGGAAGAGCAAAGGAAAATAAATAAAAGGGGAAGAGAAAAGAAAGATAAATAAAAGGGGAAGAGCAAAGGAAAATAAATAAAAGGGGAAGAGCAAAGGAAAATAAATAAAAGGGGAAGAGAAAAGATAAATAAAAGGGGAAGAGAAAAGAAAGATAAATAAAAGGGGAAGAGCAAAGGAAAATAAATAAAAGGGGAAGAGCAAAGGAAAATAAATAAAAGGGGAAGAGAAAAGGAAAATAAATAAAAGGGGAAGAGAAAAGGAAAATAAATAAAAGGGGAAGAGAAAATGAAAATAAATAAAAGGGGAAGAGAAAGGGAAAATAAATAAAAGGGGAAAAGGAAAATAAATAAAAGGGGAAGAGAAAAGGAAAATAAATAAAAGGGGAAAAGGAAAATAAATAAAAGGGGAAGAGCAAAGGAAAATAAATAAAAGGGGAAGGGAAGGAGTGCAAAGGAAAATAAATTAAAGGGGAAGGTAAGGAGAGCAAAATAAAATTAAATTAAAGGGGAAGGGAAGGGAAGGAGTGCAAAGGAAAATAAATTAAAGGGGAAGGGAAGGAGAGCAAAATAAAATAAATTAAAGAGGAAGGGAAGGAGAGCAAAGGAAAATAAATTAAAGGGGAAGGGAAGGAGAGCAAAATAAAATAAATTAAAGAGGAAGGGAAGGAGAGCAAAGGAAAATAAATTAAAGGCAAAGAAAGCACATTGAAAATAAATTAAAGGGGAAGGGAAGGAGAGCACATGGAAAATAAATTGAAGGGGGCGGGGCCTGACAGCAGAAGGGAGCAGACGTGTGCTGCTGAAGCTCCAGCGGCCACGCACAAAGCGACCTAAAAATTTGCTATACGGAACCTGTGACCCGACCCACTTTGGACACTAATCGACTCAGGGCACCGAGACCGGCAGAATGACACCTCTCCCGAGGCTGTACGCCAAAGTCCCGAATATCCAGCCATTGTGGCCTACTCACGAGGCTGACACCGGGGAGGCGGCCGCTCCCCCGTCGTCGCAAAGCGTGGACAAGAGCAGTTCCGGCTCCCGTTCCCCCCCCCCCATGGACCGGAGGGGGTTATCCCGGTCCCCACCAACACAGCAAGTAAAGAGACACTGATTGAAGCTGACTACCCAGACTGGGGCCCTGGACGGGCTGGACCCAGCAAGATGGCGGAGGCTGTATCCCAGCCTACATTCACGCTGCCACAGCCGACCAACCTGGACCGGATATTCCAGAACTTCTGGGCCCGACTGGAACGACTCCTAACCGGGTCCCCCCCTGCAAATGGAGAGGAGATGAAGGAGGTGAGGAGACTGGGAAGGAGTGGGCTGATCCCGGGTAAAGCTTGCCCCCCTACACCCACTGTACCCACTAAATACCCACCTGGGCCGGGGGTCCCACGGAAACACCCTCCACAGCTTCAGCCACCACGCCGGAAGCCCGCCCGCCGGCGGCGGCGGCGAAACACCAGGGCCACCCACGGCGCCCACCAGGGAAAAGACCCGGCTCACATAGACGTCCGAGTCTGTGGCAAGAAGAGGCCGACCCCACAAGAGGCCTGGGGCTGGGGAAAAGCCCTCCCTTCCTCACGATCACTCAGCACCGACCAAACGTCGAAAGATGCTACACACAGTACACCCTCCACTCCAAGAGCAGCCATATACAGGCTTGGTGACCCACCTCAACGACTCCCATCACGCCCAGGAAGCCATCGCACCAAATTGCCGTCCAGAGGACCCTCAATAGGTACTGTCTGCACCCCAACAGAGGGCATCGGCTAACAGGGACAATACCACAAGCGCCCAATGTTCCGGTACCATGCAACCACAGCAGCACTGCAGCCGGACAATCTTGGGGTCTAGCATTTATCGGACTTAACTATACGCTTAGACAACAATTTTCCATACTCTAATAATGCTTGCGCACTGTCTAGCTACTGATAACACTGTATTAACACACCGCGCCTCCTGACCACAGCGACTCCCTCCAATGCAAATCTTATAGTATGAAACCATCTCTCCACTCCATATGCCATGTTATCATACTGCTATTGTGCTTTAAGCCTCAATCTATAACCTGCGTACAATACATGTTAATCTTACTATTATTAAGCGCATGATCTCTAGCCCTAGCCTATGAGACTTATTCATAGCTGTGTTTTAAAGCTTCATAGCCAGTTTATTAAGTTATATGTTGAACGTTACGCGCTGAATTACTATACAATACCTACTCACACCTAACTTGAATAGCTTGTTTACTATGCATAAACCCGTGACCTCTTAATTTGAATAGCATGTTTAATACGTGTACACTCGTGACCTCTTAATTTGCATAGCGTGTTTTCTATGTGTAAACTCGAGACCTCTTAATTTGAATAGCAGGTTTAATACGTATACACTCGTGACCTCTTAATTTGCATAGCATGTTTTCTATGTGTAAACTCATGACCTCTTAATTTGAATAACATGTTTACTAAATTTAAACTCGTGACCTCTTAACTTGACTAGCATGTTTACTATATATAAACTCGTGACCTATCCTCTGGTAACTAAATATATACGTAAAATTGTGCATTGTTCCTATGTACCCCATTGTAACCTATGTTTCGAATTGTGCAAGTGGACTGCCTTTGGGGCACCACATGCCTGTACGTTGTCTTACTATGCACTGCAAAAATAAATATTTACAAAAAAAAGAAAATAAATTGAAGGGGAAGGGAAAGAGAGCAAAGGAAAATAAAGAAAAGGGAAGGAGAGCAGAGCAGAAGAGAGAAAATAAACAGGAGAGCTGTACCTCCCCCCCCCCATCTTTCCACAGAATAATGGTGGTATATCATGACAATATTACTTAACAATTTTAAATATTATTAATAATATAATAATTAATTATAATATATTATCATAATTATATTGATACCGGAGAAACTGACGGAAGCCAAGCACAGAGAGATGGACACAGGTTTCTTCAGGAAGGAAGAGATTCTTTATTGGATCACCGATCGGGACTCAGAGGGACTAATGTCACCAAAATACAGCAAGTTCTGAGCCCCGGACAATAGTGCAGGCTCCTTATATAGGCATATAACTCCTCCCATATTAAGCTCCACCCGCACATTCTCTTAACCAATCAATACAAATAAGAATTAACTTCCTGTTTGACCGCATGGCTTGTCCAGCACAATGGAGGAGGGGGAATACTATATCCTGTATTCTTGCACATGCTCCGTACACTACTGATCGTATCTTGCCTCGTGCAACCAACTGATCGATACGTCAGCATATGCACGTACACATGCCACGTGGTAATCTCGGCCTACTAAATTTATTTTTACCGAGATTCCACCACATTCCCCCCTTTGATGCCTCTTGATATTTTACAATTACTTGAGGCATCACATAACCTTGGTTTTGCTTACACCGCAAGTTACCTTGAACCAGACCAGACTTATCTTATGATGTGAATCTTCAACATTCATCTTCTTGCATTGGTTCTCCCTGATCTAGAGCCCTATATTTATATATCGCCATTATCTGTGCAGCAGCCTTCCTCTCTGCTATACTTCCTATCAGGCTTTGCACAGATCTAACTACTAAGGGTATAAGACACGGCAGGAGTAGACACAACAGTAAAATCAGTAGGACTCCACCTACCACTGCCTTAAGCCCTCCAAACCATTCATACCAGCTACCAAACCAACTACTTGGATTGTACCCTTTCCATACCTGAGTAGGCACATGCGCTAGTTTAACCATATGGCTAGTAAGCTCAGCTATTGCTTGCCCTTCGTCATCTATTTGAAGACAGCAATTGCTTAGGTTAAACTTCCCACATACACCTCCCTCTACTGCCAAAAGGTAATCCAAGGCTAATCTATTCTGGTATACTGCTGTCCTCATCCTGGTATTATGTTTCACTAGAAGATTGAGCGCTTGTGATGTCTCATTTGTGATAATCTCAACCACCGCCTGTAATCTTATAATACGGTTGAGCATATAAATAGGGGTTCTATAACCAAAGGTACCATCCTCAGCCCACGTGGCTGGCCCATAATAATCTATGATACGCTGGGGAGGCCATTCATTATCTTCCCAGGTGCCTATCTCTATGGGTCCCCTTTTCTTCCTATGATTCACATCATACACTTTAACACCTAAAGTCTCACCTGTTTCAATCGGTAACAAGAAGAAGGATGGTTTGAGCATACCCAACACACATGCCCCTTCCCAGTCCTGTGGCAGCTCCGAATAGGCTTTCTTACCACAGATCCAGTACAAATTTGCTGGGGCTCTCCAGGTAGATGTGGTGGATAGATCAAACCACACATCCTTTAAATTGGCATATCTAGCAAACGGGTTAGATGGTTCTGAGACATTTGAAGCCGACCACCAAGTTGTATTTTTAGTATCATCATCATAAGCTTTTTGCCCTAGACAAGTTAATTCTCCTACAGAAGTATTATACATTATTCCTTTCCTTGCTATGCAAACATAACCTATGATGGAGGTCTTTAATCTCCACTCAGATTTACCTCTAACACTCAAATGATAATCGGCTGGTGCAGATATTAGTTGGTCAACTGCCTCAGAACCGGACATTACCTCCTTTGCTTCCCAAGGCCATTGGTCTCCCATGTTAGTACCTCCACACACATAGCAGTTGGTAACATTAAGACTACCGGCAATACTTTCAGCTAAATCGATGAACAGGTTTTTAGCATTATGGGGGATCTTATTATCTATACTCATCTCTTCATAAAAGGAGTGGTATACTTGATGAGTCTGGGAGGATACCGTATCAGTCTCTATCCCTATAAACAATAATGTCCCAGGATCTAAACCCGTCCCGTATATCTGAAACCCAAATAAATTGCCATACTTATCTAGGAACTTGTCAGGGTTATTAATAAGTATATGGACTGGGTTGCATTCCATAGACTTACAATATGGGCTAGTCGGCAACTTAGTCACTATCATGTCTTTATCTACTGTCTGTCCCCAAGTCGCCCACCCCACACAAGACCAATATGGGCAAAAGTTATAGTCTTTATTTGGGCATCTAGGACTTACATACTTATTTTTACTACTGGGACAAATATATTTATCGTTAGATCCATACGTCCTCTCCCATCTAAGATCCCCACATACATTCCACGGCTTTCTACCACTCGATATCGCTTTACACGCATCAAATAGCAGAACACCCGAAGAATGTACGGATTCTAACACCGTCTTATTAATTAGGGTCCCCTGAGGATCTCCATTCCTGAGAGTCAACCAAATTGTACGAGGCTGATACTCCGGACTGAAGCACTTAGGTTCTCCTACTCCTAAATGGCACACACTATAATCTATATTTAAGTATCTACATCTCGATACATCTCCTTTACACTCGTATTGTGAATGCCAAATTAGGGTTTGGGAAATATGGTTACCTGTTCTCGTAGTCTTAATGCATACCTCACAGCTAGGAGTGTCGGTACCTCTACCTTCCTGAATATAAAAACACATGTAAATAAACACAATCAAAAGCACATCTTTCGCCGTCATCCTCAGTCTTCGTCCGTGCGATGGAACCTCAGCTTCCAGGATGTGAGGGCTGCAGGGAATGGAGTTCTGCTCGTCTTCACAGGTGTCCCTTCGGGACTTTCCTGGCTTATACACTATGTGATGGTAAGAGGACAGGCTTTATTATGGCCTTCTCACTTACACCTGTAACAATAAAATTTGTAATCCACAATAATTCCTCGTTACTCCGACTGAGTAGTGCGTTTCAACCGGATCTTGCAGGGATTCTCTGGATCTGCTGTAACTTGCCAAGAATCGACTGCTGCTGGTTTAACCCTGGAGTGATGTATCCACGGAGTCACTTCTGCTACTTTTATCGCTGTAGGGGTAGACAAAAGAACAACATAAGGACCTCTCCACTTGGGCCCTAACGGTACATTATTCCACTCTTTAATCCACACTTGGTCTCCTGGATGATAATTATGAACAGGGGGATAAATATTCACAGGTAATCTATCTTGTACCCATTTCTGTACCTCCTCCATAGTCTTACCCAACTCTACAACCTGCTGCCGAGTAATTCCTTCTCCCAACTGACTCAAATCCCCCCTTAAGTTACCAAGTACGGGAGGTGGTCGCCCATACATGATTTCAAAAGGAGAGAGGCCCATCCTTCTGGTAGGGGTACTGCGGATTCGCAATAGAGCTATAGGTAAGAGAACGTTCCACTTAAGTTGGGTTTCCTGACACATTTTAGCCAACTGGTTCTTTATAGTTCTATTCATTCTCTCTACCTTACCAGAACTCTGGGGTCTATATGCAGTATGAAGCCTCCACTTTATACCAAGCATATGAGTCAGTTGTTGTAGGCACTGGTGAACAAAAGCTGGACCATTGTCCGATCCTATAGAACAGGGTAGTCCATATCGGGGTATTATTTCTCGTAGCAGGAATCTCACAACTTCTCCTGCTTTCTCTGTACGAGTAGGACATGCTTCTACCCAACCTGAATAGGTGCACACAATTACCAGCAGGTAACGATGTCCACCCGATTTAGGCATCACTGTAAAGTCTATTTGTAGATCGGACATGGGGAGTCCCCCCATAAACTGGACTCCTGGTGGCTTTACTGGTCCTTGTCTTGCATTATTCTTAGCACACGTTACACATCTGCGTACAATGGCCTGAGTCAAGTTGGACAATCTTGGTATGTAGAAATGTTTTCTAAGAGATTCTTCAGTACTGTCTCTCCCAGAATGTGTCCCGTTGTGATAATTTTGGACAATTTCTACTGCTAGTGATGCTGGTATAACTATTCTCCCATCTTCTAGCTGATACCACTTGTTCTCCAAATACTTTCCCGGTTCAGTCTTTAACCACTCCTCTTCTTGAGTTGTATAAACTGGAGTCCATTGAGACAGTGGGGTTGGTATTAGAGCAGCTATATGCCCCACATACTCCTGTCTTCCTGATTCAGCAGCACGCTTAGCTGCACTATCTGCCATCCGATTTCCCTTAGTTACATCACCATCTCCTCTCAGATGCGCTCGACAATGTATAATACCGACTTCTTTCGGCTCCCACACTGCTTCCAATAGTTGTAGGATTTCAGCTGCGTACTTGATTTCTTTGCCTTCTGAATTCAGTAGTCCTCTTTCTTTATACAAAGCTCCGTGGGCATGAGTGGTTAAAAACGCATACTTAGAGTCCGTATAGATATTTACTCTTAAACCTTCAGCCAATTGTAACGCTCGTGTTAGTGCTATTAATTCTGCCTTTTGTGCTGATGTTCCTTTTGCCAATGGCCGAGCTTCTATCACCTTGTCTATTGTTGTTACTGCATATCCTGCATAGCGGATCCCTTCTTTCACATAACTACTGCCATCGGTATAATATTGAACATCGGGGTTCTGGATGGGAAAATCACGAAGATCTGGTCTACTTGAGAATACTTCATCCATTACTTCCAAACAATCATGTTGACTTTCAGTAGGTTGTGGCAAAAGGGTAGCTGGATTTAAGGTGTTTACAGTCTCTAAATGCACTCTTGGGTTTTCACACAACATTGCTTGATACTTGGTCATACGGCTGTTACTAAACCAATGATTTCCTTTGTAATCCAACAACGTCTGTACTGCATGTGGGACTCGTACATAAAGTTCTTGACCCAGAGTGAGTTTATCGGCTTCAGCTACTAGCAGGGCGGCTGCAGCTACGGCTCTTAGACAAGGTGGAAGTCCGCTGGCCACTGCATCCAATTGCTTAGACATGTAGGCAACAGGTCTTTGCCATGATCCCAAGTACTGTGTCAATACTCCCACAGCCATTCTTCTTTGCTCGTGTACATATAAGTAGAATGGTCGTGTGTGATCAGGTAGACCTAATGCTGGGGCACTCATCAAAGCCTTCTTCACATCTTCAAATGCCGTTTGCTGTTCTTGGGTCCATAAGAAGAGGTCGTGCTCTGTACCTTTGATAGCTGCGTACAGAGGTTTTGCTAGTATCGCATAGCTGGGAATCCATATCCTACAGAAGCCTGCTGCCCCCAAGAATTCTCGCACTTGTCTTCTATTCTTGGGTATTGGTATTTGGCAGACAGCTTCTTTTCTCTCTGGCCCCATAATCCTTTGACCTTCAGAGATATGGAATCCCAGATACTTGACAGTTGGCAAACACAACTGAGCCTTCTTTCTGGACACCTTGTATCCTGCCTTCCAGAGAATGTGTAGTAGATCGTGCGTTGCTTGCTGACATTTTTCTTTTGTAACTGCTGCTATCAACAAGTCATCTACATATTGTAACAAGACACACTCTCCTGGGATGGACTCGAAATCCAGTAGATCTTGACTTAGGGCTGAGCCAAATAGGGTAGGTGAATTTTTAAACCCTTGGGGCAGTCTTGTCCAAGTCATTTGGCGTTTTGAGCCCGTTACAGCGTTCTCCCATTGGAAAGCGAAAATACATTGACTTTCTGCGGCAATTCGGAGGCAAAAGAAGGCATCTTTGAGATCTAAGACTGTGAAGTAAGTAGCCCCGCCCGGAATTAAAGCAAGCAGGTTATATGGATTGGGTACAACTGGATGTATACTAACAACCGCATCATTGACTGCTCTCAAGTCCTGTACAGGTCGATACTCATCTGTACCGGGCTTTTGAACAGGCAGCAATGGGGTGTTCCAGGGGGAAGTACAGAATTTTAGGATGCCATACCGTATGAACTTATCCAGATAGGATTGGATGTTCTTCTTAGCCTTCTGTGGGATGTGGTATTGTCTTAGGCTTACTGGATAAACCCCAAGTTTCAGTTCAATTTTTATAGGTGGAATATTGCGGGCCAGTCCTGGTGGGTTGTTCTCTGCCCAAACTCCTGGTATGTTAAACAATGTCTCATCACTCCTAGGGTTTTGGCTAGTCAACACTGTATAAAGTCGCCACTCTTCTTCCTTAGGTACGGATAAAGTCATAATACCTGAAGGTCCATTAAACTTTAAAGATGTTGTTCCATTTGGTAGGAACGTAATCTGCGCTTGTAATTTTGATAGCATATCACGTCCCAGCAATTGGACTGGACATTCAGGCATATAAAGGAATTGGTGTTTTACTACGTGGCCTCCCAATGTACAGAGTCGACTTTTAAGAACCGGTCTTTCAGCACTTCTTCCAGTTGCTCCTATCACAGTAATAGTCCTTCCAGATGGAGGAGCAACTAGATTAGTCACCACTGAATGTTCAGCACCAGTGTCGATCATGAATGCACTCCTTTTCCCCCCTATTGATACATCGACCATAGGCTCCGCTCGACCAAGGGGGATGGAGCCCGGTCGGTATCAATAGTCCTCCATGACCGTGTCAGCCAATCCTACGAAGTCCCTACCTTCTCTATCGCGGGACCTTTGCGCTGCTGGAATATACCTGTCTTCCCTAACACTTCCTCTGTTCCCATTACTCCCTCTATAACCATTACTCCCTCCGGGGCCTCCTCTACCTCTCGCTCTGCCTCTAAAATTTCCATAACCTGTCCTAGGTCTGTCTTTCTCAGACTGTTCTCTTCGCGGACACTCATTTCTCCAATGCCCTTCTTCCCTACAGTAAGCGCACTGATTTCTACTTAGAGGTTCCTCATTCCACTTACTATCGCCTCTATCTGGGCCCCGTCTATCTACGCCTGCGATCGCTACCGCTAGCATATCAGCCTTTTTACGCATCTTGCGCTCTTCCTCTTTCTTACTTTCTGTATCCCTGTTCATATAGACCTTATTTGCTACCTCCATTAGTTGGGTGATGGACATACCTGCAAACCCTTCTAACTTTTGTAGCTTGCGCTTAATATCTCCGTATGCTTGGCTGACAAAGGCGGAGTTAACCATTCGGGAATTGTCTGCGTCTTCCGGATTAAAGGGGGTATACAAGCGGTATGCCTCCAATAATCGGTCATAAAAGACACTGGGTGCTTCATCGCTTTTCTGAATCACCTCAACTGTCTTCGACATGTTAATGGCTTTCTTTCCTCCTGCTTTCATGCCAGCAATTATAGCGTCTCTATAGGCTCTGAGTTGAACCATATCAGCACCATTTACATTCCAATCGGGATCAGTGTTGGGATAATGTGTTGCGGCCCATGCTGCTGGATTAGCTTGGTTCAAAGCACGGGCTCTATCCTCTAGTGCTTTAATGGCTGCTTGATTAATCCTTGTCCTTTCCTCATTGTTAAATAAAGTCATTAGTAACTGCTGGCAATCAGCCCATGTCGGATTATGCGTCTGTACTATTGAGGTGAACAGATCAGTCATGGCTTGTGGTTTCTCAGTATACGAGGAATTATGGGTCTTCCAGTTTAAAAGGTCGGTAGTGGTAAATGGGACATATACGAAGACTGGGTCAGCGTGTGCCATTTGACCTGCGGCATCGATATAAGCTGACCCGGGATTCAGACGAAGAGGCATCTGATAGTGCTTTAATTGTTGGGCACCAGTCAACTGTCGGGTTTGGATGGGGCTACGTAGGGAGGCGTCAGTCATGGGTTCCGGTCGGGGAGAGATAGGGTATGGGGATGTGGGAGGTTGGTTTTGGGAAAAGGTGGTAAATAGAACACTTCGAGCCGAGCTAGATGAAGCTTGACCGGAAGTCTGAAGTGGCGCCAAATCAGGATATTCGTTTCTAATGGGGGTGGGTTCTGGTTCCGGAAGGGGAGATTTAGTACGAGGGGGTGTGGATCCTGTACTGGAGGAGGAAGCGGAAGTGGATAGGGGTAATGAGGGGAGGGCTGCAGGTCTTCCTGCGTTTGCGTCACTTCCTCTTAACGGAAAGTAAGGGGGCGGCAAAGGGATCTCGGACTCAGGAGGCGTGTCCAAAATGGGCCTAACACCAGTCCTAGTGGACGAACAAGTCCTAGCTACCATGAGGCGACACTGCTCCTCGTGGCATGTCTGGAGCCATTTTGGCGAGTCATTTACGGCCTGTCTCCAACAGTCAATATAAGGAAACTGGCCGTAAAGTTCAGGCCTACCTGATACAGCCACGTGTAAGCGCTGTACCAGAGTTAGATCCAAACTGCCACGTGGCGGCCATGCCGCAACCAAAGTAGGCCACTCCCTAGTGCACAAAGTAACTAAACGCACAGAAGACATCTTAACCCCAAAATCACAGGTTTTGAATCCCTTTTTAAAATTCTTAACCATACATCCTAAGGGATCCGGAATCGTTGACTGCGACGCACCCATTTTTAACAATGGAACGTCGTCGACAACGATTACTATACACGCGTACTATTCAACAGTCACACCCGTTTCCTTTGGCAACAGCACCACGTGGTACGGTTACCAAGTGAAACGTACACAATAACACAATAAACACTCAGGGAATTCCCGTACACACACAGCTGCTACACCAGTCACTATATAATCAATATTATGCCCTTTGGCGTAACTATACAGTCACCCACGCTATAATTCTCTATATACGAATTACCCGTCTATAACACACCCCAGTAACATCGTCTTTTACAAATAGCGGTTACAGTACGGTTAGCATAGGTCAAAGCACAAGTTAAGGTCACAATACAATTATTAGTGGTTATGGTGTTAAAACATGCAATTGACGACAATGATTAGTACTTATTATACAATGTCAGTAAATATACAGGGTTATGGTACCGTGCACTATAATACAGCAACACACTATTAACACTCTCGCTAGACGGCTGAGCTCGCGCTATCTAACAAGATATACACTTTACTAAAACAATCGTTAACACATTTACAATTCCCAACTAAACTATTGGCCAGTACCTTGAATGGACTACCTAAAACTATATACACCCGTTTTGGTTAGCCACACTGCCCAATCACCACATATATAGCGAGCTAGAGAACCGAATTTACACAGGCGCCTCTTAGTCGCACTATACAACGAGCTAGAGAACCGAATTTACACAGGCGCCTCTTAGTCGTACTATCAAAAGTCTAGTGGGTTCCAAATTTACACGCCTTCCCACTTAGCCCAGATAGGATGAGAACTAGCGAACCGAATTTACACAGGCGCCGCTTAGTCTCCCGGTCCCTCCGACCTAGCGAACGTAATATACACCCTAGAACGCTAGTCTAGACAAGACACCGGTGTCCGGCTAGGGCTTATTTTACACCAGAGCGCCCTGCCTGACTAACCAAATCAAACGGTCTGACTAAAGAGCGTTCGATCGAGCGGTGCGCCTTCGCTCCTTCCCTCCGACAGAGGGGGCAGATACAGATTCAAAAACCCCTTTGGGCCTACCGCACAATCGGTATACCCCTAGCGGGTCCTGCCGTCTAAAACAGCAGTTGTCTTACCTCCTCGTTCCTGAACCTGAGTTCACACTCATCGACGGGGACACCCCAGCACTTCTCACGTAGAGGCCGATGATCTCCTGGACAACAGACCAGTGGCGCCGAGACGAAGGGAGGTCCACGCAGAAGTTCAGGGGTGCAGCCGTAGAGAACGTGGGCAAAGATAGACCGTCTCACGCCTCTGCCTCTCAGCTACCGTTGAACGATGAGCTTCCCGGCCAATGCACCAAATGATACCGGAGAAACTGACGGAAGCCAAGCACAGAGAGATGGACACAGGTTTCTTCAGGAAGGAAGAGATTCTTTATTGGATCACCGATCGGGACTCAGAGGGACTAATGTCACCAAAATACAGCAAGTTCTGAGCCCCGGACAATAGTGCAGGCTCCTTATATAGGCATATAACTCCTCCCATATTAAGCTCCACCCGCACATTCTCTTAACCAATCAATACAAATAAGAATTAACTTCCTGTTTGACCGCATGGCTTGTCCAGCACAATGGAGGAGGGGGAATACTATATCCTGTATTCTTGCACATGCTCCGTACACTACTGATCGTATCTTGCCTCGTGCAACCAACTGATCGATACGTCAGCATATGCACGTACACATGCCACGTGGTAATCTCGGCCTACTAAATTTATTTTTACCGAGATTCCACCACAATATTAATTATTATCATTAAAGGAAAACTCCAGTGCCAGGAAAACAATCAGTTTTCCTGGCACTGGAGGTACCCTCTCCCTCCCACCCCCCAATACCCGGTTACTGAAGGGGTGAAAACCCCTTCAGTCACTTACCTGAGGCAGCGACAATGTCCCTCTTCGCTGTCTCCTCCTCCGCGCTGCTCCTCCTACTGTCTCCATCGGCCGGAGGGCGAGACTGATCCCGCCCACCGGCCGAGGAGACCTAATGCGCATGCGCGGCAATGCCACGCATGCAAATTAGCGCTCCCCATAGGAAAGCATTGAAAAAGATTTTCAATGCTTTCCTATGAGGAAATGAGTGACGCTGGAGGTCCTCACACAGCATGAGGACGTCCAGCGACGCTCTAGCACAGATAATTTGTGCTATGAAGGAGGAAGTGACCTCTAGTGGCTGTCTTGGAGACAGCCACTAGAGGTGGAGTTAACCCTGCAAGGTAATTATTGCAGTTTATAAAAAACTGCAATAATTACACTTGCAGGGTTAAGAGTAGTGGGAGTTGGCACCCAGACCACTCCAATGAGCAGAAGTGGTTTGGGTGCCTGGAGTGTCCCTTTAATAATATATTAATTGTTAATATGTTAATATTAACAATAATATTATGATAATATGTAATATGTTATAATTACAGTATAGTATTATAGTATAGTATTGACTCCTTGGCTGACATCAAAATTGAAGATCTCAGCCAATCCTATGCTTTCCTATGGGAAAGCACTGTGATTGACTGAGATCATCAGTTTAGATTATGTTAGCCAATTGGGCGGATCCGGCGCTGACGGACTTGTGCAGCTATAGAAATTAGGTAAGTTTTTACTTCATTGGGGGGTTGGGGGCTTAATAGTTAAACACGATAGGGTCAGGAATACACATTTGTGCTCCTGATACTGTAGTGTTCTTTTAATACACTGTTGACAACTTTATTTCAGTTTTAGGAGACATCAACAAGAATAACTAAGTAGTCAGCCACAAACCTTTTATCTATACCCAATGTTTGTGTATAGGTATTTTGTAGAATAATTTAATAACAAAAATAAGTTTGTGAATTGTGAGATTATGAGGTTTATTAATGTTTGCCTTAAAATATGCAATTTATACAGTTAATTTTAATATCGGCTGCTTATTTTTTAATTTTAGCGCGCGTGGCGGGGGGGGGGGCCTCATATTTGATTTTCGCCTAAGGCCTCAAAAAGTCTAGAGCAGCCTCTGTGTGCATTCACACGGACTCAAATACAAACATGCATTGATACACAGGTCTTCACAATATACACATCCAAAGGAATGCCGTATTATATGAGTGTTATATTTATAGGGACACTATAGTCACTCAGACCACTTCCGCTCAATTAAGTGGTCTGGGTGCCACGTCCCTCAGGTTTTAACCCTTCAGATGTAAACATAGCAGTTTCAGAGAAACTACTATGTTTACTTAGCAGGGTTAATCAAACCTCTAGTGGGTGTCATCCTGACGTGTAGAACGTCTATAGGAAAGCATTGAGAAATGCTTTCCTATGGACTGTTTAAATGCGCGCTTGCTGCGCATGTGTATTCCGCTCCACTCGGGAGCCGACGTCGGTGGGGGAGGAGAGGTCACCAGCGTTGAGGGAGCCCGGCGCTGGATTAAGGTAAGCTGCTGAATGGGTTTTATGGGAATGGAGGCACCCTTAGGGCACTACAGTGTCAGGAAAACCGCTTTGTTTTCCTGACACTATAGTGATCCTTTAACATTTATTTAATGCACATATATTTGTGCATTCAAAGGGCCTGGGATCTAATTTTGCCCGGGGGCCTCAAAGGCTTTCAGTCCGCCCCTGTCTTCCAATATCATTTCTAAGTGGATGACACGCAAACACCTCTCCTGACCCCCCCTCTTGACTCGTGTCTCTGACTGCCTCATTGCGATATCTAACTGGATGGCTGCTCACTTCTGTAAACTCAACTTTTCCAAAACAGAACTTCTGGTCTTTCCTTCCTTAAGTGTTGCTACTCCCGTTTCTGTCTCTCTCCACATTAATGGTGCCACCATCAGCTCCACCTCACAGGCTCGCTGCCTATGGGTTCTCTTTGACTCCAACCTCTTCCTCGCTCCCTCATGTCCAGTCGATTGCCAAATCCTGCCTCTTCTATCTCAAAAACAGTGTGGCCCCCATATCTGCCCCTACTTAACCATGGACACAGCTAAGGCACTGGTGCATGCCGTAGTTCTCCCTCGTCTTGACTACTGCAATCCTCTTTTCAGTGGTATTACATGCTCCCAACTTGCCCTGTTGCAGTTTGAATGCAACGCAAGGCTCTTCTTCCTGTCCGCACGAACATCGCCTGCCTACCTCCTCTGTCAGTCCCTACATTGGCTTCCAGTAAGATATAGGACTCAATTTAAGATCCTGACACTTACTTACAAATCTCTACACAATGCTGCTCCGACCTACCTGTGACGGACCGCCTGGCACCCTGACTGGGTACCTCAGTCAATCGCTGCTACCTAGTAATCCTTGAGTACCATAAGCACCACACCGGACACCATAACCAATGTAAACCCCACAAACCGCCGCAGCTCGGTTGGGGTCTCGCTGTCCTCCACCCACCCTGGACCCAAGACCAGGATCCAACTTCCAGTGGGTAGATCTCTCCTAGTCCAGAGAGCGAAGCAGGCTGCTCTTACAAGAGCAACAGTTGTGATCCAAGGGAGTATAGTGATTATAGCAATCCCCAGAGTGAATATAGCCCTCCAATCCTCCAAACATGAACCTAGACTTCATGAAGGGCAGCCACAACTGGCCTTATATACAGGTCCCCATGCAAGGGCACTCCCCCCTGGACCTGAGAGTAGACTACAGTAAAAACATATACACAATTACATTGGCTCTCATGTCCAGGACAGTCCCATACAAAATAGGTCAATCCATCCCCTATGCCTGGGAGTTAATTGAGTCAAGCACTGTATTAAACTCAATTATCTCCAAGCACAAAAAGCACACATTCCCCAAACACCCCAAAAGTACCTTAGAAATACATAAAGCCCCGATCTGGGTGACCAATATATCCAAAAATCACCCAGATCGGTTCAGGAATTTCCTTGAAGTCATAATTTAACCGACTGCACGCATGGTCCCATGCAGAAAATAGTTCCATAGAATCGCGGCTAAGTCCCCCTGAAGTCTATTCGCAGTTTTGGTCCATGCGAACGGCTGCCAGGGGGCTAGCTTTTGGTTCAATGCGCATGAATGGAAAGTGCCTGTAGCAGAGCTCCCTGTACCCCGACTGGGTACCTCCACCAAGGACCACTTCTTAGCTGGAACAGGGGACAAATGGGAGCACTTCTGCCCACAGTCGCCGTGGCTTGACTGGGGTCCTGGAACTGCTTCCTCCTGGAGCCGGGTGGGGAATTTGCTCTAGACACCCCCAGGCACTGGACGACACTCAGTCCTGGGAGCTCTAGCCCTTACAAAGACTTTCCCAGCTGAATTCTCAATGCTGGAACAAGCTGGAACAGTAAATAGACCCTTTCCCCTCCCAGTAACCAGACGACACATAGTTCTGGGAGTAGAAGCTGGAATACTTTAATGGCAGCCACAACTGGCCTTATATGCATGTCCCCATGCAAGGGGCACTCCCCCCTGGACCTGAGAGTAAACCACAGTAGAAACAAATACACAATTACATTGGCTCTCAGCTCCAGGACACTTCCATAGATAATCAGATAATCCCTCCTCTGTGCCAGGGAGATAATTGGATCAGGAACTGCACTAATCTAAACAATTATCTCCAAGCACAGAAAAAACACACTTTTTCCCAAACACCCCAATAGTACCTAAAAATACATAAAACCCCTACAAAAGTTATGTTACGATTGATGTCCTGGTTCCCAAAGTCGGAGAGTCGAACGGTACTTCGGTAGAAATCTGTAAATGTAGAATATCCCACTAGCTATAATAAAGCTAGGATTCCCGGTTCCCTACAACACGAGTCGAGGCTGCGAGTTGAGGGTAAAATGAACTGGCTTTAATGGCACACAGGCATGGCAATTTATGCAAGTCCCCAGGTCCAGGGACAGCCCCCTCTGGACCTGATGGGATACAGGTACAATACAAGGATTCAACCAATCATATTAAACTGTATCATTCAAACTAGTACCCCCCAGCTTGGAGATAATAAGTCCAACGGTTATACAATCTAATTATCTCCAAGCGCCCAAAAGACCATGCTTTATTGTGTCTTAGAAAACAGCATAAAAATACATAACTTCAACATATTAATGGGAATATAGTTAATTCGACTATTCATTCGGTAGCTCAGATCTGGGTGCATCAGGTATATGAATTGCACCCAGATCCCACGAACAGAACAGAGAGTTTCTGCCATATAAAGTCTTATTCTGTATTTTTGTTGCGAACCCCTGATGGCGGCCATGTTTTGAGGCTGGTCAATGGACAGCGAGACCTCGACCTAAAACTCATGGAGCTGGTGTCGGCTACATATTTACAAAAATCCCCGCTCTCAGTATGGTTGTCCCGGCCGTTCGGGAAATGAACGGAGACCGCCCGGAAGGGGGTACTTAACCTGCGGTTAACCACAAGATCAACATTCTGATTGAGGTCACACGTCAGAATTCAGGTGGTCCTCGTTCGTGAGTCTTTCGGTAGTTTTCCCTTCGGGGAAATGTATACGAACGTGGATGCCCTGCTACTGTCAATTAGTTGGTGGTTAACCGCAGACTGCAGCTCCTTTGGTGGATAATGGGAGGCACACGCTGCTCGTAGGGTGGTCGGTTATTCGGTACTTTCAGAGGGGTTAAGTGGCGGCACACGCCAAGGGCTGGATGGTCCATTGTTCGTATCTACGAATGTGTATTTATAGCGGTTCGTGGAGTGAGTTCGTACAGTCTGAATACCGAATATATGGGTTTTAACAAAGGGGGTTACTTTATAACAGTTTGGAGGGTTCTTGTAACAAGTTACATCCCTTGATAGCTCTAATCTGGGTGACCAACATATCCAAAAATCACCCAGATCAGTTCAGGGGTTCAGGAATATCCTGGAAGTCATTTGTTTGACCGACCGATGGTCCCATGCCCAAAACAGTTCCAGAGAATCATGGCTTGCGGTCGGTCTAGTTCGGTAGTTTAAAAACAAACAAACTACTTGTGACAGATCCCTCTGTCTTGGACTGAAGTAACCCTTTTTCTTCATTCGTTAGT
Source organism: Pelobates fuscus (assembly GCF_036172605.1). Lineage (NCBI taxonomy): Eukaryota > Metazoa > Chordata > Amphibia > Anura > Pelobatidae > Pelobates > Pelobates fuscus. The sequence continues at coordinate 389,833,234 of NC_086320.1, read as the reverse complement.
TTGATTCGTGTTTCTCCGTTCATGTGGACTCTATGCCATTCCCTTTTTATGTACCGAATAAAACTACCGAACGGCCGACCACCCAGTAGAGAAGTGTGCTGCTGGTTAACCTCTTGGCCCCATTATTACGTTGAGGTTAACCGCAGACACCTCTTAACTGATACGGTAGTTGGGTGGTCGCCATTCGTATACCGACCACGAGGTCGCGGCCATTTTAAATCCACGAACACACAGCGGTGTTTGACGCCTAATTCATGGAACTCAAAACGGATACTTTTCGGCACGAACACCGCTGCAGCCATCGACCTCCCTTCTTGTTCGGTAGAAAGTCACCAACGGCCCTGTGTTCGGTATTTTGTTCATGAATATACCATAACCCAGATAGACATCCCATGGAGCTCATTCGTATGAAAACTGACTTTGTGAACTCTTTGGCTCCACAGCGATTGGAATGTGCGCACAGGATCTGAGCGCTATTCGGTACTTTTGTGCGCTCAGATCCTAGCTATCTGGGAACCTGTGGAATGCCTGTATTATGTTGAAATATGTTACAGTTATGTATTTTTATGCCTTTTTGTTATATTCATGTAAAATGGCGTTTAGGCTCTGTCGTGGGAGATAATTGAATTACTTCACAATTATCTCCCTGGGCAAAACAGAGGGTGCTGGGTAACAAAAGGGGAATGGCTAAGTGTGTACCCTGTGATTGGCTACTGCAATGTCCTTGTCACAGTCTCCCATCTGGTCCCCTAGGGGAGTGTCCACCAGGTGGGAGACCTGCATAAAAGCCAGGCATGTAGCCCTCATTAAACCAGATTCCTGCTGACCCTCAACACGGAGCTTTGTCTCGTCATTGGGGGGATTATTCGTATGGAGTACGCTTGTTCGTCTGTCTTGGGAGAATAATTGATTCGTATGATTGCTGTTCGGCTGCTTATGAGAATAAGGGAACCGTATGATCGCTGTTTGGCAGTTTGGAGCGCTCAGTGGCTACCTCTGTATTCGGTAAAGGAACGTCCTGTACAGCAGTAACCCCTCTCCTACCAGGGGAGCCGTAACACTACTGAACATAGTCAATAGTGGAGCTTGTTCCCCTTGTTCGTGGGAATGTTTCCACTGAACAGTGTCTTTCTAAGTGTTGTGGAACCAAACAAGGGCGATGTTAGAAATCCTCTCTAGCGAGGTGTGAACATTCTAACTAAACATTCCAAATGGGGTATCGGGGTGGTCTGGCGCATGGGGCTCCATGTGTCGGAGCGCCCCCGTTTGGTTAAAAAGCAATTTGCATGATTTAATGTGAAAACTACAGAGAGGGAAAAAATTAAAAAGGGAAAACATACATTCCAGGAGATCCACACATTCCAGGAGATCCACACAAAGGAAAGGGCACAGTCAGGCAGCGGTCCTGCTACACAGCTCCCCCTTAACCAATAACCGGCATACACGGCCTGATCCCGGCGGATCAGCTGGGAAATGTGCAGGGAATTGCTCACGGATCATTAATCTAGGGCTGTCTGTCTGGACAACCCGTCGGCATTGCCATTCTGTTTACCGGATCTGTAGAGAATGGTAAAGTCATACGGTTGTAAGGCCAGGCTCCACCGTAGCAGCCTGGCATCAGGGCCAGCCTTAGGGGTGTGCAAGCTGTGCGGCCGCACATGGTGCCATGGAGCACGGGGCACCATGTGGCTGACACAGCTCGCACATGGCTGGGTGAGTGCAGGGGGAGCTAAAGGAAGTCCCCGGGTGGAGGATTCATTATTTCCCACCGGGGACTATGAAAGTATAGGGGCGGGGCTTACCGAACGGTGGGGCAGAGCTTGCCGCATGGAGGAGGCGGGGCTAAAAGGCAGCCGGGGCAGAACTTGCAGCTCACTGAAGCTCCAGGTACTTGCTGCACAGAAAATAATCCCTGCTTCCACTCCTCCATTCCAGCCATAAGGGAAAGAGGTAATTGTGTGTGTGACTGTACTCTGTGTGTGACTGTCTGCCTGTGTGTGTGTGAGACTGTACTCTGTGTGTGACTGTCTGCCTGTGTGTGTGTGAGAGACTTTTCTCTGTGTGTGACTGTCTGCCTGTGTGTGTGTGAGACTGTACTCTGTGTGTAACTGTCTGCCTGTGTGTGTCTGTCTGACTATCAGCTCATCTATGCGAGGCATGGGGTAGGCATCGGAGACCGTCTTGTCATTGAGCCTCCGGTAGTCCACACAGAACCTGGTAGTCCCGTCTATCTTCAGGATCACGACAACAGGGGAGGCCCAAGGACTCATGGACAGTTTGATGACCCCAAGCTGGAGCATCTCTTGTATCTCCTGCAGCATGCTCCCCCGCATAGCCTCCGGTACGGGGCCTGCCGTAGAGGCTGTTGGTCGGGGGTCTCCACTCTATGGGGGGGTATATCCTGGTATATCGGAAAATGCAGTTCGCTTGGCGTACAAAACATCTGCTTGGCCTCATTATTGGTTAGTCGGTCCCCCAACTGGCCCTCCTCTATGGACCCTACCTGAGTCCCATCCTCCAGGTTGTCAGGCAGGGGAAGATTGCCATAATCTTCTGAGGCTGGCGCACAAATGGTGGCGACATCCTCTGTCCGCTCGTGGTAGGGCTTGAGCATGTTCACATGTAACAGGTTTCGGATTCTGGTACCCGAGCATGGACCGATCACATTGGTAGTGTCCTCTTTCTGATCCACTACCCGGTATGGGCCTTGCCAGTCAGCCTGTAGCCTATCATGTTGGACGGATTTCAACACCAAAACCTTCTGCCCGAATAGAAAGCTACGGCTCCTGGCGCCCCGATCATTCCATGTGCACTGGTGCTTCTGGGCCACCTGGAGGTTCCCTTGCACCAGATGGGTGAACTTCTCCAGTCGGTTCTTAAACTCCAGCACATATATAACTTCTCACTTTTTTTCGTCCCCCAGAACTTCTTGCGGTACGCCTCCGGGGTTACAGCGAACTGAGCCAGGAGGACTGCTTTGACCGACTCGTACTCCTGGATCTGGTCTGTCGGTACATCTCGGTAGGCCGCTGCCTCACTCCCCGTTAGGGTCCTAGCCAGGATAGTGACCCAGTCTGCGGGGGCGACTTCTTGCAATAAGCACTGTCGCTCGAAATCCTGTAGGAAATCGTCAATGCCTTCTTTTGCCTCCTTGAATTCTTTAAAGGCGGCAAAGGGTAACTTGGGCTTTTGGGTTGAGTTTTCTGGGGACCTCTATCCGGTTCATCGTTCATCTGTCTGTGGGGGCTTCGTCCCATGCTTCTGAGCAATATAAAACGCTTGGGTCTCACAGATGAGCTTGGATACGATCTCCGCAGATGGAGGCTCTGGGAATAGGGCCAAGAGCTGCCTTACTGCTTTGGTGACCTGCATTTTCTCCCTGCTGCTGTGGTGTAGCCGCCTCCTGTCTACGATGGTCATCCTCCATGAGTTCGGCAAACCCCTAGTCACCCCCTCCCCCAAAAAATGAACCCCTACCTACCCCCTCACCCTAAAAATAATGAGGGGGGACCTTTAGCTAAGTACCTGTAAAAATAAAAATAAACTTACCATTTTGTTACGGTTGCCTCCAGGCTGGCTGGAAGTTGGACCGTAGAAAGGATGCTCCTAGCGCTCACCAAAGGACCATCAGCACCGTAAACACCATAACTACTGCGTAGCCACCATAAGTACTGCAGACTCCACGAACCACCGCTGCTGGACTGGTATCTCACCGTCTGCTCTGCGCCCTGGACCTACGACCAGGCTCCAGGTTTCACTAGGTGAACCACTTCCTTCTGTAGAGCGAAGCAGGATCAGGAACAAGAGCTCTTACAAGAGCTCAGTAGCTAAGGGAGTATGAAGAGCATAGCAATAGTGATTATAGGTGTCCCCTACAAACATGAGTCAAGGCTGCAAGTTAGAGGGACAAGTCATTCTGTTTTATTGGCACCAAAAGAACCTTCTTTTATGCAGAATCCCCTACAATAGAACCACCCAGAGGGTGTTACAATACAACCAATCATACACGTACATTACCGAAAACACTCCCAGTAATTACACACATAATCCTCCCTTACACAATACTGAACATAATCACAGACAGTAAAAATTCAGTTTTTACACATACACTGTAACTTTAAAACCATACATCCAATCTCCATAATTACACATTTGAACTCAGCACACTTTAACCCTTTAAGGACACATGACATGTGTGACACGTCATGATTCCCTTTTATTCCAGAAGTTTGGTCCTTAAGGGGTTAAACATAAACACTCTCAAAAATCATACAAATCCCTTCAGTGGATAAAAAGATAGATGGAAGTCATTTATGTGTTTAATGATGTGTGTGTGTGTGTGTGTGTTGGATGATGTGTGTGTGTGTGTTGGATGATGTGTGTGTGTGTGCTGGATGATGTGTCTGATGTGTGTGTGTGTTTCTGGATGGTGTGTGTGTGTTGGATGATGTGTGTGTGTGTGTGTTGGATGATGTGTGTGTGTGTGTGCTGGATGATGTGTGTGTGTGTGTGTTGGATGATGTGTGTGTGCGTGTGTTGGATGATGTGTGTGTGTGTGTTGGATGATGTGTGTGTGTTGGATGATGTGTGTGTGTGTGTTGGATGATGTGTGTGTGTGTGTTGGATGATGTGTGTGTGTGTGCTGGATGATGTGTGTGTGTGTTTCTGGATGGTGTGTGTGTGTTGGATGATGTATGTGTGTGTGTTTCTGGATGGTGTGTGTGTGTTGGATGATGTGTGTGTGTGTGCTCTGGATGATGTGTGTGTGTGTTGGATGATGTGTGTGTGCGTGTGTTGGATGATGTGTGTGTGTGTGCTCTGGATGATGTGTGTGTGTGTTGGATGATGTGTGTGTGCGTGTGTTGGATGATGTGTGTGTGTGTGTGTTGGATGATGTGTGTGTGTTGGATGATGTGTGTGTGTGTGTGTGTGTTGGATGATGTGTGTGTGTGTGCTGGATGATGTGTGTGTGTGTGTTTCTGGATGGTGTGTGTGTGTTGGATGATGTATGTGTGTGTGTTTCTGGATGGTGTGTGTGTGTTGGATGATGTGTGTGTGTGTGCTGGATGATGTGTTTGTGTTTCTGGATGATGTTTGTGTGTGTTTCTGGATGATGTGTGTGTGTGTGTGTGTGTTGGATGATGTGTGGGAGAAGCCTTTTTATTTTAACTTTATGTGTTTATATTTTTTTGTTTTTTCCCCCCTCCCTGCTTCTTACCTTGTCAGGGAATGGGGAGATCGCCTGGTTGTCCGGTGGAGGGAAGCAGCCGCTGCACACAGGGGCCATCACACGCTGTGTTCCCTCTCCAGCTCTAACTCTCGCGAGACTCGCCTGTGCGGAGCGTTGCCATGGTAACCCATGGCAACGCTCTAACGGCTGCAGGTCTCGCAAGAGTTAGAGCCGGAGAGGGAACACAGCGTGTGATGGTCCCTGTGTGCAGGTAGCAGGGCAGGTCCTGCAGGATCACTAGCGGGAACGGCGTTCCTGCTTTGGAAAAAGTGCAGGAACGCCGTTCCCATGCGTTCCTGCAGGACTCAAGCCCTGACATACCGCTGACCTTGTTCGAATGAACAAAGATGGCCGCCGCCACGTATTCGTTTGCACGAACTGTGGCCCCCCAGCGGTGGGCAATTAACCTGCAGTAACCTCACAGCCTGGGAGGTAAATTGCCTGCACACTTTAACTTCTGAGTGCTCTGCCTGTGTGGTACTTGGTTCAGTAAGCCCCATTTACTGACCAAGTGGGAGAAAGCCAGGGACAAGTTATTTTACAGGTCTGGGGACATAGTCTTGAAGGGGCATGGTTCACCAAAGTCACAATATGTCCCCAGGGGTCATAAAGGGCCATACATACCCAATAAAAGTCCATAAGTTTTCAGGGGCACAATCTCCCAGGGGCCATAGTCATGAGGAAGGAGGCTGGCAAATAGGCTTCTCCACAACCCAGGGAAGCAGGGCAATTTTCCATTTAAAGGGCCAGTTACAAATAGCGATTTGTAACAGTTAAGAATGGGGTTTTATTCACATGAATCTTTGTGAATATATTTAGCTTCCTAATGTGATTAGAAGACATCCTTCCTGGTATAAACCGCCCCCCCCCCTGATCTTCTGCAATCAAAGAGGAGATTATATTCTTAATTCTTTTAGCAATAATTGAGGTGTAAATTTTATAGTCATTATTTAATAGGGCTATTGGCCGATAGTTAGTTATTTCTTCTGGATTTTTATTGTTTTTTAAACTAGGGAGAATATTAGCTACCAACATTTCTTTAGGTAGTGTGCCTGTATTCAACGCTAAATTGTAGCAATCTACCATACTCTGAGCCAGCCTGTCCTTATACATTTTAAAAAAGGAGTCTGTGAACCCATCTGGACCCGGCGCTTTATTTTTTTTCATTTCATCAATAAAATCAATAACTTCTTGGAGTGAGATCTCTGTATTCAATTGATCTAATTGAGAATCGTTTAGCCTAGGGAGATGGATATTCAAAAAATAATTATTTATATCCTCTTGAGATGATATAGCCGGTAGATTATATAATTTATAATAATAATCTCTAAATACTGCTCCAATTTGTTTAGGGTCTAATTTTGTTTCATTTCCCTGTTTTATTTTTGTAATTAATTTATTTTTTTGTTGATTTTTAACTTTATTAGTAAGGAGTTTATCTGCCTTGTTCCCCCTATAGTAATAATTTATTTTCATAAACTGTAAATTTCTATTTATTTTAGATATCAAAATTTCATTTATTTTATTTTCTATAGTCCTAATTTTACCACATGACAGGAGGCTTTGTATTTTGCATATCTCTCTTTACTAACTCCATTCAGGAGTAAAGAAACACATAGAAAAAAGAACCAATCACAGGAGAGCAGTATGTACACAAGGCAATGTGACCTTATAATTTCCTCTTTCTTTGCTGCTCCATCAGCAGACAGGTCAGAGTATTACTCTTCTCCATTACTTTATGTTTCTATTGCCTCTTTGAGGTTGTTTCTGTATTATATATTTTTATATACTTTGCTGTATGTTCTTGCTGTGCTTCTGTACTATGTGCATCTGTGTTTTTTCTATGTTATTTCATAGATATTATGTAGATTTAATGTTATACTTATTTAATAACCTTTAGTTGTGATTAATAATTTATAAGTTTTATAGGCATTTCATCCTTTGTTTTAATAAGTATTATATGTACTTTATATGTATTTAATAGATGTCATATGTATTTTATAACATGGATTTAATAGGTGTTAGTTTTAAATTTTATTATTGACTTGATAGGTTTTATGTGTAGTTATGGTAGATGTACTTTATACCATATGTATCATGACTTTTCTGGCTATTTTCCTGGCCTTCTATACCTGGAGCATCTGGGGACCCTCTTTTCCCGCTTTCCTCCTTCCCCCCCCAGGGTCTCATGGGGATTCTGGGTCTGGCTGGGGCTTAACCCCTTCCCTCCCGTGGTTCCCGTCAGCTCCCACTGGCTCCCGGGCATTAACCCCTTCTTCTGGCCTATCCGTTCGACCCCTTCCTCCTACAACCCTCAGGGGGACGGCCGGACTCACTGCCCTCGCTCTCTCAGGCTGCCCCATACAGTGCACCCGGTAATGTGCTGGATACTTTCCAACATCCACTACCTTGGTGCAGGGCAATCTGTGGGGCGACCGAGCATGACGCGGCGGCCATCTTTGATCCCGCGTCTACCGAGACTCCAGGGACCATGTTCCCCCTCCTTTACCCTTGGTGGCCATCTTTAATCTTGCGTCTTGCGAGATTATGGGCAGGCCGTTTTGCTACTCTCGCCCACCACGATTTCGGCGCTCGAGAGTAACATATACCTGGGCTGTCAGTTAGCCTTGCTGCTCTCGTGGCTCCCGATTCTCTAACACAGACGTTGGACCCCAGGGTCCCAAGTTCGAATCCAGGCAAAGGTAAGTATTCTAACTGGCCTACGATAGGCGAGTCACACTACCCGACCGATGGAAGTCTTACGGCCAAGTCAGGATGGTCTTCTTGCTTCCCGCTCGACCACCTTACCCAGTTTTCAGGGGACATCCTCTCCTTCCCGATCAAGTAGCTCGGAGCCTGGTGGGCCCTGATAAACTACCGAAAGAAGTAATGAATACAGGCAGGGAAGATGAGACACTCTCTTCCGGGAGAACCTCATTCAGATCACTCCAGGGAACTGAAAACTCATCAACACCCACGTTCATCCGAGAACCAGCTGGAACCTCTTGTAGAAGACTATTCGCTCAGAGTATTCGTAGACTATTCCACAACTTGGGAATATTCGTACGACTCTCCGTGGCACCACTGTGACCCTGTACGTTTTATACCTAGACTTCTTGGTCCTATACTTCACAATACATGGATTGATAAAGAAGTACTAGATCGGCTGCACCCTACTGCAGGTAACCACAGATTAGGCGGTCAGGTTTCACATCCACCGGGATGGACCAACTCACATTTATCAGACAACATGTAGGCTCCTTCGATCCCCGTCTTCTTCACAGAAGATCAACCCGTCTCCCGGGGGAGACACATCTCATAGGGGCCGACTGATTTGGATATTACCACTCGTCACAGTATAAGTCGAGGCACGATGGTGATCGCGCTCAGTCCGACCTGACCTTCCCGGAGGACTTATGCTTCTCATGCTTACAAGGTCTACAGTAATTCTGGAGCAGGCGAGGATCTTCTCTGCTACATTCATGGCAAACAATTCCTCACGGAGCCGTAGGGTACTCACATCTTCTATCCCAGGAGGGTCGGCTACCTGGGGACCTGGACCCGCTTTGGGGGTTTCTTGGCAGGTCAACGGACGATCGCAGGCTGCCGGGGACCTCTTGGGAATCTGGGAACCCAGGGATGCGACGAACCTACCCCTACATCTGGACATTCCCAGCCTCTCTGGTTCGGTCCTGCACCTTGATCCCTTATGTGAGGATGGAGATGGAACTGCAGCCCGTATCACTACCTGAGGATGCCCAAGGGACTAGGATCCTCTAGGATACCAACTACCCAATGTCATACATCTCCAGCTTATGAGTTGTGGAGGTCGTTCTCCTTTCACTCTATGGGACTAAACATCCTGCTGACAAACGGTCAGACTTGGTCTTGTATAATTTCCCGTTAGATGGTGTATACGTGGGCACTCAACGGGGAAGACCTCCCCACAACGCCGAATACTGGGTCTCTCTGCACACCGTAGGACTCTTATTTAGTTCTATACTCTTTTCTCAGCGTTAAAAATGCAAAATACGAAGCCTCCTGTCATGTGGTAAAATTGAAGATTATGCTAGCTTTAGTGTACTAATAATCTTAATTTTAATAATGACAGGAGGCGAGTATTTTTCCCCCCTTCTTCGCTACCCACCCTTTCTATTTGTTTGCTTTGCAGATATCAGGTGCTAAGGTAGGTTTGCCTCTCAAATTGGTGCTTATATGATATGTTCGTACTTCCATTAATATGGAATCCTCATTAGAGTTCTCATTACAATTACTCAGTTATCAGATTATAGTTACTATATTCTCCAATGGGATGTTAGGTGGTACTTTAATTGGAGTTACATGTTCGTGACTATGTCTAAACCTGTCACACATTCTCTTTTCAGTATGATTCGTCTTTGAAGATAATTGGCAGTTCACGTGAAACTATTGGAGATTTTATCCTTCGGATTTGTCTCAACCCAGAACTCTTTTTCGTTGTTCGAATAGAATTCTTTGGAAGTTTGCACCTTCGCACATGGGAACTTGGAGTTATTATTAGTTTTATTGTTTTATATATATTTACTTCTGCTTGTTGTCGCTTTATGAAAGAGGAAATGATGAGGTCACATCGCCTTGTGTACATCCTGCTCTCCTGTGATTGGTTCCTTTTTCTATGTGTTTCTTTACTGCTGTATGGAGTTAGTAAAGAGAGATATACAAAATACTCGCCTCCAGTCATTATTAAAATTAAGATTATTAGTACACTAAAGCTAGCATAATCTTCAATTTGATTCGATATAGTTCTTACGGGTGAAAATATATATAACTAAATACAGAAATGTCCAGATACACCAGAGCGTGGATAAGAAAAGACACACACTTAGTGGGTAAATAGATAGAGAAAAACTCTAAAAACAATTACCCTTGTACTGAAGTATTGTAGATAAGGACTCCTCACAGTCCTCAGATTAACATGGAAAATAGAAAATCTACAATACAATAACAACAGAAAAACATAGTGCAATAATGCTATAACACTTTAAAATGGTGAGTAGATGCAAAATAGTCACACTCACAAACAGAAATTGATTGTAGGCGTTATCATAAACCTCAGGACTTGCGAAGCATCATGGCAGATATAGAGGAGAAAAAATATATAAAAATAATAGTGCAGAGTATCTTTGATAAAATGAACACTTTAATGTACAAACACACTTACAAAATAGAAGTGGGAAACAGGCACATCGATAAATCCAATCTCAGGATCCCTGGAATCAGGAACATCAAAATGACCAATGTCCAAAAAAGAGATGTGGAAATAAAATACAAAATAAAACCAAAATCAGAAATTCTGCACTACAATAGAAAGCCCTACGCGTTTCGTTCAGTAACCTGAACTTCCTCAGGGGCAAGTGAATCTCCTAGTCTGCATGCAACGTCCTTCAAGTCCCGGTCTTCTTTTAGTTCTTACGGGTGCAGCAATATTTTTTTTATAACATTCGCTTAATTCAATATATAGACTTGATAGAGATTCCTGCCAGTTTTTCTTAGCCTGGGCTTCTAAGCTAATTAAGTGTCCCTTTATAACACTTTTAAATGCGCACCATTTCATAGCAGAAGACACTTCATTATTATCATTATCCAACCAATACATATCTATCGCCTTTGCAATCTGTTCCCTATTAGTTTTAGAAATTAATAACTTGTCATTTAATTTCCAATCTGGTCTCTGCTTTATGAAGTTATTCTTTAGTTGTATTTTCACCATATTGTGATCAGACCAGGTGACCGTAATTATATTCGTAGATTTCACATTTTCTAACAGATTGCGGTCTCAAAAATAAAATCTATTCTTAAATACGAGCAATGAGTCAAACTAAAACATGTGAAATCTTTCTCTGTGGGATGAAAAATCCTCCAGCAGTCGAAGAGGGCTTCATTTTTGATTATATTACAAATTTTTTTAGCCTTATTAATAACGTTCCTCGAGGGAGTTTTAGAACTTCTATCTAAATTAGGGTCCGGTACCAAATTAAAATCGCCCATAACTATGGTAGGACCTTGCTTAATTTTATCTAATTGCGCAAAAAATTTATATAAAAACTGAATCTGAGAAGTATTCGGGGAGAAGATATTAGCAATTGTATAAAGTTGATCTTCTATTGTACATATAAGAATAATCCATCTACCCATCATATCAGTTTTCGTATGTTTTATAGAGACATTTTTTTATCGATGAAAAAAAAATGGCTACTCCCCTCTTTTTTTTTGTCTTTAAAAGAGGAGCAGACTGAACTAGGAAAGTCATTAATGCTACATTTTCCCTCATCGACTCTACGCCAATGGGTCTCTTGTATACCTACAACTTGCGCATTTTCCCTTTTTACATGTTCAAATAACAATTTCCTTTTCTGTGGAGAGTTCAGGCCTTGCGCATTAATTGAGACAACATTAATCATATACTTCTTATCCTACTTTTTTTTCCCCTTTTTTTTCTTTTTCCGATTTCTGTTATCTTTGTTTCTTTTATACTGCCCACTTAGGCCTAAGTCCCCAACAGGGTGGATATCTTTATCTTTCTTAACTTCTAGCATATATAATTGAATTTTATATTTCATATCAGACTGCGTCAACTTAAAACATACAGAAAACCATAGAACATTTACATAAAACAATAACAAATGTAAAACAGACATCCCTTAAAGGAAGTGTGGATAGACCTGTGATATACCCGCTTTCACAGAACCTCCAAATAGATCCTATTCAGGATCATTATTTTGATGCTGAACTGCCCCACTTAGAAAATATTTTAAGCCAGTTATTTTCCTTTGCCCCTCGGTTTGTCGAGTGTACATTCCTAGATGCCACGAAACATCAAGAGAGGAAGAGAAAAAAAAAATACACTCTACCATAACTTTCTCTATCTATTAATTATAATCTATCTTATACCAATTTCCCTCTCCTCTTCTTCCTTCTCCCTCCCCTCCTCCTCTCCTCCACCCAGACCTCTCTGGCTTCATGCCTCTCATACTGTGTTCTTCTAATTCTAATAACTAATTATATGACTCTTGATTTATATGTGAACTACATTTAGTATAATTTCTAACCTATATCTATCACCACTTAATATATAGTAACTTCTTGGTACTGTGATCAAAAAACCATTAATAAATCATTATATATATCAAATAATCCCTAGTGTTTAACCTTTCCACTCCATAAGTAGCAAACTATACCTATCTATATTTTCCTATCCCTAGTTACGCCTATTCGTTCACAGTCAATTTCCTATCTAGAATTTATAGACTTAGATTCTCCTATCTGTGCTTTATCATCTAACACCCATTACAAAAATTAAACCTAAAAATGATCATACTATAGCTATAGTTGGAGTTGTCGATGCTAAAAGTCTCAATGTTTAACTTAGCTATCAAATCGCTCATCTTAGATCTAATATTTATATACGGACTATCCATTTAAGGTCGATTATACCATCAGAGCCCCTTCTCAACCTCTTCCTAAACTGTCAGTGATTCACTAACAGTAACTTGTGATCCTAGTGAATTGTGTATTACTTATTCCTTCGATAATAATATGACATTATATACAAAATCCAACAGATTGTCAATTCCTCCATTATTGACTTACAGCCTCTCAATACTGTGAACACAGAAACCATTTAAGTAGCAATATTTCCCAAGTGGTCAGACTTTCTAAACATTAAGTATCCTAGTTTAAGTAGTTACCTGGTCCTAGTTTCAAATTATTTGTGTAAGATCAGTTTCCTTATATCTGTGTTACAAATAATCCCTCTATATACATATGTCTCCCTAATTCCCAGTGCCTATTTGATATATCAAGTGTCAAGAGTTGGGAATCCCTGCATGTAACCTTAGTCTCAAGTCCTTCATCAAAACATTAGTATTTCTGTGAGTAGTGTCCTTTTTCATCAATACTCCCTCTCATTGTTTTTCTTACATTATTATTCCTTCTTTGGCTACCACTTGGGCCGGAGGAAAAAGAGAGAGAATGGAGAGAAAAAAAAAAAAAAAAAAGGATTATATCCCTTATATTATACAGCTTCTATCCTCCGTCCTTTGTCTCCATCTACTGAATTATTCAATTCAAAGTTCTGCTCTCTGAACCATTTCGAGATTGCTGTAACATCCGAAAAAGAGTATGTCCTTGCATCATAAGAAACAATAATTTTACAAAGATAACGCCATGAATATCGAATTTTTTGTATAGATTGCAAACGGGTTTCTTTTGGCCCTGGTATAGTATGAAATATCCAGAAAAATCATAATGTTACTATGTGGATCATTCTTGATGCTTTTAAGACTGGTTCTTTCATTTTGTATGCCGAACAGCAGATCATCACATCTCTGGGCTCACTTTGGGCCACAAATTCTGGTTTCATAACTCTGTGGCATCTTCCAAAATTATTTAATGGATTTGTCATTTGGATGCCTAATTGTGAAAAAAATCTCCATTATGCAGTCTTGCAATTTATCACTATTAAAAGATTCTGGGATTCCCCTGATTCTTAGATTGTTGCGTCGAGAACGAGCTTCAAGATCTGCAATTTTAAATTCCAATTCTGCTATTTTTCGATTTGCCTTTCTCATGGTGTCTTCTGATGAGACTTGCTGGTAATTCCAGCGATTCTAATTTTTCTTCATTCAGCTTAAGTTTTTTTTCCATCGGTGATAGCTCCATTTTAAATTCCATAAGGCCTTCATGGATCTCATTTTTTTTTTTTTTTTATTCTTTATTTTTGAGTGCATGAGTGAACAAAACAGCTTACTCTGCCACAATAGCTTTCGTAAGCATGGTCATAATACAGTGATTCAAACTATGGCATTTAAGTAGTGCCCATTTTTTGTATATATAGATGCATAATGGAAGCATAAACGTCTAATGTTAACACATCACGGTTGAACTTGTAACATAATGACATAGACTGGTATAACAAACAGGCTTATAGTGTTATAGCGCCAACGTTAAGGTTAAGCAAGGTGTAAACTCGCTAGTCAGTTGATGTCAGGTAGAGGTTTATTATCGTGTTTGAGCGTGCGCTAAGCACGTTAATCCTGGCTAGACAGTTGAGGGGGTTAAGTGTGTGGTGTGCCTGGTGGCCTACGTGGAGCCATGTAGTGCCGCGTGGGAGAGTGCAGGAGAACTGGCCTAGTGTACTGACAAGGCTAGGTGATTTACACGTGGTAAGTAAGCTTGCAAAGCTGCCAAAGGCTAGTAGATGGGGTAGCCCCTGGGGCCGTGTTCCTTCATTTAGATCTATGTTGCCCATGGAAGGGCAAAACACTATCACACTAAATCCTAGGTAGAGTAGTTTTGAGAACATAAAGCAAAAATACCAAAGCATTAAGACACTGAGTTATGATAATAAAGGTGTACTGGCTGTTGCTTATGGGTGTCTGCGTGTTGATTACTAAGCTATTTCTAGCAATTATTCAAATGATGTCGCTTGCAGGTAAGATGGTGTGCTCAGGTGCAGACATCGTTTAGGTGTACCCATCGTGGTGAGCCCAGTGTGTTGCGTTTGCATATATAATTTTCAGCAGTGCAGATACCTAATACGGAATACATAGCCTTTACACAGCATAACATCATTTAGCAGGAATAAACTATTTACAAATTAGAGAATAGGGTAATACTCTCATAGCTATTGGTATAGTAATTTTTGTAACTATTGCGACTAGAGAAAAATAAATCTTGACAGATCAATCTTACTAGAGAGTCATCGTATAAACCGACAGTGCTCATTTTAGGTTATAATGTTAGGAGGGATAAATAGTGAAAAGATGAGGCCTGTTAGGAGGGACAAGTTCATCTTACAGTCTGGTGTCATCTGATGCCAGCGCTTAGGAGCCCGTGGAGACTGTTGGGGAGCGGTGGAGATCCACCTGTCTAATATCAACTGGAAACTAAATTTTGTCTGTAAACGTTGGTTACTAGGGTAGAGTCCCCCTCCGGTTGTCGCTGAGCTCAGGTATTGTCCGCTGAGCCGGAGGCCAGTTGTTGTCCCCTGGGTGCAAATGGTTTCGCTGTGGAGGGGTTCCATCTATGGGGATTCGTTCTGCCCTGCTCTGTCCATTGGTGGCCAGCGAGTCTGGCGGCAAACCCAGTGTGGCTAGCAGTCCTGCAGCTTCCGTGAGGTCTTTAACATCTTGTGTGACATTATCCATCAGGATCTGTAGGCTGTGTGCCCTTCGCCAGCGGTATGAAATCTTGTGTTGTCTAAGTATGGCAGTAAATGGTGCCATGGATCTTCTCCACGCTAGAGTGTATCCTGATAGATCCGCAAAGAAGGTGAGGTGCATGCCTTCGAAAACATATGGCGTGCGGTCTCTGACCGCGGACATCACTGCAGCTCTGTCTTTACCGGTCAGGAAGCGGGTCACCAGGTCCCTGGGGGTCCCTTTTGGCGCTTTGGGCGACTTGGGGATTCGGAAGGATTCTTCTAGGCCTACCGTTCGGCCTTGTCTCGTGGGTAGTAGCTCTGTAAATAGTCGCCGCAGGAGGTGAGGTAACTCATCGTTCGGTATGTCTTCCTTGATTCCCCTTATTTTCACGTTGTTTTTGCGCCTTGTGTCTTCCATTGTGGCCAGGCGTTGGTCATATGATTTGTGCTGCCGATGAAGTTGGTCTATCTCTCGTTGTAGGGAGATTTGCTTGGTGTGTTCCCCGGAGGTTCCCTCCAGGGTGCCCAACCTGCCCGACAGGCCCCTTATGTCCTCGCAGATCTTAGCGGTGTCCGCCAGTATAGTATTCTGGAGGGTCGCTAGAAGCGTTGTGAGGACCTCGGTGGTGACCGGTGAGGAGTCAGATCCTTTGGGGACCGTTTTGGTGGGTTGCGGTACGGATATTTCATCTTCCTCACCCTCCAGGTAGAAGTCATCCGATACATTAGAGAAGTTCTCGGGGTAGTCAGCCATCTTGGGCCTAGCCATGCTGTTAGCCCGGCGCAGAAGGTCGCCGATATTCTGGCTCGGATGTGGTTTGTCAGGCTTTAATTTTTTCGTTTTTCGTCCCATCCCTGTTCCCTATGGTTAGGGGACTCCACTGGGGTAGGTATTGGGTTTTTTTGCGACCCAGATGGGATGTAATATTCTTTGATTGACGGGAGCTCTCATGAAGTGTGTCTGCACGGTTCAGTTGCTTGGCTCCGCCCCCATGGATCTAATTTTTAATCTTATCTAGTTGTCGTTCAAAACAGGACTCAAGGTACTTTTGTAATTCTTCAGAGCTATATTCTTTTGAAATCAATATACTCTTTGGAGACAAATTATCTGACTCTTTAAATGATTGAGATGAGGAGTCTGAAACGTTCTGATGGTCTGTTTCCTGTTTCTGTGTTTGCAGTGGAACGGGAAAGGAAAGCCTCCTGTCTATCTTGCTTTCTTGTTTCTTTTCTCTGTCCCTCTTCGTAAGCTGTTTGTTATTTTGACCTTTCCTTGAAGCCATACGGAAACAAAAAAACCAAAACAAAAAAAGTTTCTCTTCATCCTTTAGTCCAAGTTCACTTGGTCCTTTATACCTTACACCGTTATTGTATCATTCGCTTTCATTAACCCTTTTCTGCTGAAGCCGTTATATCGTATATGTTGTACTTGAAAATTATACTTTTCAAATGCCTTTCTTTTTTAATCCTTCATATTATTGTAGCCTGCCATTAGCACCCCCAGCCAGAAGTAGTGGAATCCACTTACGAACAAATACTTAATTACGCCAATTGGGCAGATATTACTTTGCTTTTTTGGTTTTATTAATGCCTCTTTAATGCCTCCAGCGTAATACCCAATCTGTATATATTGTGGGTCTTGGTGCCTCGAAAATACTTGTTGTGGAGGGGGAGTCTAATAAAGGTTTCTTTAGGAGTGGTTTTACCACAGCTTCTTTTAGAGGATCTGCAAAGTCTCCAGTTTTTAGTGAACACTGCACTATTTTTGTGAGGGCTGGGGCGAGTGTTTCAATGCATGCAGATATAAGCCACATGTAGTAGGGTGTAACTTTTGCATGTTTTTTTTTAACTCCTTTATATTCACATTTGTAAAAGTGGACCATAAACTGGGGCAATCTGGCATTCCATTGTAGTGGTTCTGGTATGTAACTGTGTGGCCTGCTGTGATAGAAGCTCGGATTGAGGAAATCTTGTCTCTGAAGAAGATCGCAAATGCTTCACACTTATCCTGAGAAAAGATGGTGGGGTTATGCATGCATGCTTGTTTGCAGAGCCTTTCTACTGTGCAAAACAGTTGCCTGGGTCTATTGTGGGAGAGTTTTTTTGAGTTATATTGAATTGATATTCGTTTAGATGTTTGGCAAGAGCGGATTTATTCTCTTGATCATGTGTCCTGCGCCACTTTCTCTTGAGTTTATGGCCTGTTCTCTTCCTTTCTCAGATGGTGCTATCAAACCATGGTACATAGTTGTGGGTTTTGACAGTGCGTATGCGTGTTGGTGCAATGCTTTCTAGGGTATCTCTCATGGTTTTGTTGTAGAGTCTGACTAAGGAGCTGGGGTCTTCACAGGAGCCCATTAGTTCACTTAGATCCATATGTGATGTTACATTCAATGGCATCACCCCTTTTAATGAGCGGTATTTGACCAGGCTCTGAGGCTGGGGTCTGGCTGATTGTGATACAATGGAGAAGTGAATGGAGTGGTGATCTGACCAAACAATTGGATTTATAGTTACTGGTGACACTTCTAGTCCAGAATGAAACACGAGATCAAGTGTATGACCTTTTCTGTGGGTGGAAGTGGCCACGATTTGGTTGAAGCCGAGTGCACTCATGTAGCTGAGGAGATCCTGCCCAAGCAGGGATAGGGTGTCATCAATCAAGTGTTGCAGTCTCCCAATATAAGCAATCTGGGGTGTTCGAGTATCAAGCCAGCCAAAAGGTCTGAGAGTTCCTGAAGAAATGCCTTCTCATCTCCTGGGGGTCTGTATATTAACAGTATCAGGAATCCTCTGTCTATTGAGATGCTGGCAGCTATGCATTGAAAAGATTGGGGTATGTGGACTGATATTGGTCTGGGATTTAAGGATGATTTCACACAGATCATAACTCCACCTCCCATGGGATCTTGTCTCGGTCTGTGGAACACCGTGTAATTGCCTGGAATAGCTGCCTCTAGAACAAGTCCCCCATTTTCATCTCGCC
Organism: Pelobates fuscus; assembly: GCF_036172605.1. Lineage (NCBI taxonomy): Eukaryota > Metazoa > Chordata > Amphibia > Anura > Pelobatidae > Pelobates > Pelobates fuscus. The sequence continues at coordinate 389,814,835 of NC_086320.1, read as the reverse complement.
ACGATTCTGTAACGCACGCTAATTTGCATGTGTCAATAAGGTCGGCAATAATAGCAGTTTTGTTTCTTATTGATCTGGCATTGCACAGGATCGATCGGATAGGACAGTCTTGGGATTCTGAGTTTTTGCTCTGGATTTTGGAAACAGTGTGTCTTTTAATGGCATAGTTGCCAACATTTGAAAAAAATTCCAGGGACACTTTGCAGCACAACTATCAATTACTACCTGGAAAATGTACCACACCCACTGCCGCAAAGCTCCGCCCACTATGCCCAACCCACATAATTAATCTCCGCCTACTTATAGTGCAGATTACAGGGTCTACTCAATAAAGAGAACATTACAGGGAATTAAGATGGGAATTTAAAACTTAAGGCCAAAGTAGGCGATTTGGAAAAATTCTCCCATTCAGCTGCACTACTTCGGCCTAAAGTTTGAAATTCCGATCTCAATTCCAGGCAATTCTCTCTTTACTGATACAGTATACAGGTATACAGTAAGCACACAGGCTCTCTGATACACAAGCTCACTGATTCACACAAACAGGCTCACTGACAGACAAAACTCTGACTTACACACAGAAACGGCTGAGTACACCCAGACAGACGGCTGAGTACATACACACAGTACACTGAATCCACACACTAAAGCCACACAGACTGCAGAATACACACACACACACATAGATACTACTGAATACACACACAGACTGCTGAATACACACAGACGGCTGAATACATAAAGGGAGACTGCTGAATGCACACAGACTGCTGAGCATACACAGAGAGACTACTGAATGCACACAGACTGCTGAATACACACAGACGGCTGAATACACACACACACACACACACAGATACTACTGAATGCACACAGACTGCTGAATACACACAGACGGCTGAATACACACACACACACACACATAGATACTACTGAATACACAAATAGACTGCTGAATACACACAGACGGCTGAATACATAAAGGGAGACTGCTGAATGCACACAAACTGCTGAGCATACACAGAGAGACTGCTGAATGCACACAGACTGCTGAATACACACAGACGGCTGAATACACACACACACACACACATAGATACTACTGAATACACACACAGACTGCTGAATACACACAGACGGCTGAATACATAAAGGGAGACTGCTGAATGCACACAGACTGCTGAGCATACACAGAGAGACTACTGAATGCACACAGACTGCTGAATACACACAGACGGCTGAATACACACACACACACACACATAGATACTACTGAATGCACACAGACGGCTGAATACACACAGACGGCTGAATACACACACACACACACACATAGATACTACTGAATACACAAACAGACTGCTGAATACACACAGACGGCTGAATACATAAAGAGAGACTGCTGAATGCACACAAACTGCTGAACATACACAGAGAGACTGCTGAATGCACACAGACTGCTGAATACACACAGACGGCTGAATACATAAAGAGAGACTGCTGAATGCACACAGACTGCTGAACATACACAGAGAGACTACTGAATGCACACAGACTGCTAAATGCACACAAACTGCTGAACATACACAGAGAGACTGCTGAATGCACACAGACTGCTGAATACACACAGACGGCTGAATACATAAAGAGAGACTGCTGAATGCACACAGACAGACGGCTGAGTACATACACACAGTACACTGAATCCACACACTAAAGCCACACAGACTGCAGAATACACACACACACACATAGATACTACTGAATACACAAACAGACTGCTGAATACACACAGACGGCTGAATACATAAAGAGAGACTGCTGAATGCACACAAACTGCTGAACATACACAGAGAGACTGCTGAATGCACACAGACTGCTGAATACACACAGACGGCTGAATACACACACACACACACATAGATACTACTGAATACACAAACAGACTGCTGAATACACACAGACGGCTGAATACACACACACACACACATAGATACTACTGAATACACAAACAGACTGCTGAATACACACAGACGGCTGAATACATAAAGAGAGACTGCTGAATGCACACAGACTGCTGAACATACACAGAGAGACTACTGAATGCACACAGACTGCTGAATGCACACAAACTGCTGAACATACACAGAGAGACTGCTGAATGCACACAGACTGCTGAATACACACAGACGGCTGAATACATAAAGAGAGACTGCTGAATGCACACAGACTGCTGAACATACACAGAGAGACTACTGAATGCACACAGACTGCTGAATACACACAGGCTGCTCTATACACACACATAGACTGCTGAATACACCCAGACTGCAGTGAGGGGTGCAGTGTATGTGTTTGTGTGTAGGGGTGCTGTGTGTGAAGTATGAAGGTATCTCTTTCTGGTAGTTAGATGGTCCAGTGGAAGTATATTTCAATCCGTTGTTTTTCTCAGTTTAGTAATGCCATCTGCTCAATTTTGGAAAATCCAGTTGTGCGATATGTGGAGTCGTCATTGGTCCTTGAAATATCTGATTAATTATGAGTGTAAGGGGGTTCAAATTGAGATAATTATAGTCACCAAAAGACCTTTAGCTTAATAAAGCCGTTTTGATGTATAAACCGTGCCCCTGCAGACTCACTGCTCAATTCTCTTCAATTTAGTATAAGTTAAATCACTTTGTTTATGCAGCCCTAGGCACATCTCCCTGTATGTGACTTGCACAGCTTTCCTAAACTCTTCCTGTAAAGAGAGATCTAATGTTTATACTTCCTTTATTTCACAGTCTGCTAAATTTATAATTTGTTTTATCTCCTGCTCTCTTAATAGCTTGCTAGAGCCTCCTGCGTGTGATTAAAGTTCAATTTACAGAGTAGGAGATAACTTATAAAGTAAGCTAAAGGGACAGCTTCATGTAGTTCTTCTTGCGAGTATAATCATTCCCATCAGGCATTTTCATGCAAACACTGTCTTTTCAGAGACTGGAGGTGCTTCCTGGGGCAGTACTGCCATTCAGCGTCTCCACGCTCTGCATGGAGACACTGAATTTTCCTCATAGAGATGTATTGATTCAATGCATCTTTCTGAGGAAAAGTTGATTGGCCAAAACGCTGTTTGGCCCTGCCCCCATCCCATCTCCTTGCAAATTTCAGTCAAATGCTTTTCCTATGAGAAAGCATTGGAATCCAATGCTCTTCCTATGGCAAAGCATTGGATTAGCTCAAAATCCTAAATTCTGGTGAGGTCAGCAAGGAGGCAGAGCAGGGGCATGGTCAGCAGACCCACACAGCACTGGATATAAGAGTTTTAACCCCTTCTAAGGGGGGTAAGGTGGGACAAGCCACCTAAATGGTGGTTTTAACACTATAGGATCAGAAATACGTTTGTGTTCCTGACCCTATAGTGTTCCTTTAGCATCGGATAAAACTGAAACAAAGTGATTTAACTCCTAAATGGCAGAGAATTGAGCAGCGAGACTGCCGGGCATGATCTATACACCAAAACTGCTTCATTAGGCAAAATTTGCCTATACTATCCTCTAGAAGTCATTTCATGCAGTTATTTACCAATGAGAATTCAAAGGGAATTTCTAATCCAAGGTAAACGTAGGTGAACTGGAAATAAACAAACATTCTCTAAGTCAGTTATGCTTTCAGTTCACCTGCTTTTGCCTTAAATTTGAAATTCACTCAGAATTATCACTTCACTGCCCAAACACAATATATATATATACAGAAATAGAAAAATAATACCGGCACTCTAGGTCTTCCAAAAATTTGTTGGTTTATTGTAAATCAATCCAGGGGGTCAACGTTTGGAGCTTTCATCAGGACACATAAAAATCATATCATAAAATGACAGGCTTAAATAGGACTAGAAATCATAAACGCTCACCAAAGTACAGCTGCTGCTTGTTTCCTCCGATGCACGGCGTCTGTTCGGCACTACTGCGCATGTGCGCCGTTTTGGAAATCACTTCCCCATCACAGATCAGCTGTGGTCCTCCACGTGACCCGGCTGTGTCACGTTGCCATAGTGACCGCAGTAAACACTGCGGTCAAACGCAACATTGTGTCTCCGCATGCCGGGGGGAGAGAATTACTCCTTCTATCAGTGGAAGATCCGCTTAGAGACCAAACTGGGGATGTATTTAGATTATCAATTGACGAGATCGTCGTGCATGGGGGGATAGAGATCATTATGAATACATGGAAAAAGAAACAGAAACAGATTATTGAATGTTAAGTTCTATAGATGCAATATTAGATGTGATCCTAAAATAAGCTATAATCAATAGTACATAGTACCATGAATATGCTAAATATCCATATAGTGAAAAATTAAAACTGTGAAATTTCTAAAACATAGCATTTCTAGAGAATTACAAATTATTCAAAACATATTATTTCAAAAGTATAATACTTCTGAAAAATTATTTGATTCTTAAGACCATGTCAATACTGTTTAAAGATCAAATAGGTGAGTATCTAATGATGACTTTGTACATAGTATTGGCACAATGTGATACAACAAGGTATAGTTAAAAGAAACAATGTGTAAAAGAGAAGCAAAAGGAAATAATAGCATAAATTTTTTCGGTGTGTATAGGACCGCTAATCCTATATGATAATAATCATAGATAATAATTAAAGAGGATAATATTTACAAAAACGAACTAAAGGAGCATTTTTCATTAAGGCCTTTAGGGGATAATGTATTTAGTTCCAATGTCCAGAATGCCTCTCGCTGCAGCAAGAGCTTCCCCCTGTTGCCACCTCTGGCCATTTCTGGAACATGGTCTATGGCCAAACATCTCAATGAAGAAAGTTGATGTTGTTTTTCTAAGAAATGTCTGGCCACAGGCTTATCCGTCTTTCCATCACGATAGGCAAGACGGATGCTTGACCTGTGGCCCCTTATTCTCTCGCAAAGAGCAGTCTCTGTTTTTCCTATGTAGCTTAGTCCACAAGGACATGTAAGCTCATGGGAAAACGGTAGTGAGTTTTTTAATGACTTTGGATGAAAGCTTTCGTAGTGCAATAGAGTATTGCGGTCTGTGTTCTTCGTATATAATTTATACTCTATTTTTCGGTTAATCACCATCAGTTCAACGTCCAAAAATTGGATACATTTGTCGTCAATGTGCGAGGTTACCTTGATTGGAGTGGGAAAATTATTGATGTAATTAACTAATGACAATGCTTCCTCTTTGGAGCCTCTCCACAGTATTACGATATCGTCGATGTATCTATAGTATCTCACAATTTGATCATTGAAGTGTGTCAATATATATTGCTTTTCTAAATCGTACATGTATGCATTAGCATACATGGGGGCCATAGCTGCCCCCATTGAAGTACCTGAAATCTGAAGAAACCACTTGGTTTCAAAGCGGAAATAGTTGTTACTGAGTGTCAATGATAAGAGTTCCATAACAAACTCAATCGGTGGTCCTTGATAATGTATGGATGTTGTGAGTAGCTTTCTCATCGCTTTGATACCCTCTTCGTGAGGTATGGCCGTGTATAGGCTGCTAACGTCCATGGTTATAAAGAGACCTTTGAACTCTGTAATTGAATTCAGATCGGTTAATAGACTGTTTGTGTCTTTAAGGCATGTTGGAATGGCTGTAACTGGTTGTTTAAATAGATGGTCCAAGTATTTTGCGATGGGTTCTAAAATACCATCAATTGCAGACACAATTGGTCTCCCCGGTGGTTTAGTGAGGCTCTTATGTATTTTAGGCAGCGTGTATAGAATCGGCGTTCGTGGTTGTTGTTTATGTAGATGTTCAAACAGGTTCCTGTCGATAAATCCTGCTCTCAAACCCATTACCAATGTGTCCTCAATTTTATGGACAATGCGGTTTGTGGGATCCCGGTCCAGGCTTTGGTATGTATGTTGTTGCAAAAGTTGTTGTTGGATTTCATTGGCGTAGTCTGTATAGTTCATCACAACTATACCGCCACCTTTATCCGCAGGGCGAATAACAATGGTAGAGTCTGTGGCTAATTTCTTTACAATTTCATGTTGTTCCTTGGAGAAATTACTAAATTGTGGCTTATGTTGAGCCATTATGCTATCAGTTTATTGTTTTACTGTAGACAAAAAGGTCTTAATGGTTGATTGCAACAACAAATGATACCGCACTCTATATTAAATAATGCTGTAGAGCTGAATCTTGCAAATATAAATTTATTAAATATCTAAAAGATAATGAAATATCTCGAAAAGTATTATTTATGGCAAAACGTATCTACAATCTCACCATGACACCTAAACAATAGTAAATATATACACACAGTAAGCCCCCAATATAAACCGAAAATGCCAATAAAGCAACGTGCATAAAGGCACTAAATGATAGAGAGCCCTCTATCTGTTATATACCATATACACAAGAGTCCATCGATAATGTAGAAAAAATGTATGTAAAAAAAGAAAAGAGAAAAATGTCCAAAAAATGAAAAAGGAAAAAAAGGAAATATAAAAAGAAAAATAAAAATATATACAGTCCAGATATATGTGCACTGATAATTGTATGTAGATGTTGCTCCAATTGCTTAATGGTTAGATCTCACCACAGTTAGAAGTCAGAGGATTCCTAGTTGTATCTGTGACTGATGGATTATCTCCGGTGTAGGACAGGATAAAGGGACGTCCAGTAAGTCCAGTAAGTCCTATCTTTATTTGCTGGAGTAGAGGGTCTCTATTTGTCATCGGTGGGGTGCTGCAACGGGCAATGGTTGATTGGTTTGGTAAAGGGTCAAATTGGCTGCTTTTTTTTTGAAGATGTATTTATTTTCTGGAGTACTGAAGTCCTCAGGTTGTTTTTGAGTTTTATTAAAGAAATCCTTTAATCTCAATGTTCGTCCAAATTTATATAACTCCACTTGCCATTCAAATTTGTTGGTTTTTTTTGTAGGGATAAAAGAGAGTCCCTTACTTAAGATCTCAATTTCTTTATGACTTAATATTTTTAAGAAAAACAAAAATCTAAGAGATATGTTGGTGAAGACGGACCCGATCCACTGCTCTAATCGGACAGCGGTGGTAAAAAAGAACTATGGCTGTGTGAGATGTCTGGGATGCGTGACCCGCGGTCACATTATTCCAGCTAAAACCTTTGCCCATCCACATACGGGTAAGATTTACAAAATATCCCATCGAATACATTGACGCACTGAGTTTGTGATCTATAAGCTTACATGTCCTTGTGGACTAAGCTACATAGGGAAAACAGAGACTGCTCTTTGCGAGAGAATAAGGGGCCACAGGTCAAGCATCCGTCTTGCCTATCGTGATGGAAAGACGGATAAGCCTGTGGCCAGACATTTCTTAGAAAAACAACATCAACTTTCTTCATTGAGATGTTTGGCCATAGACCATGTTCCAGAAATGGCCAGAGGTGGCAACAGGGGGAAGCTCTTGCTGCAGCGAGAGGCATTCTGGACATTGGAACTAAATACATTATCCCCTAAAGGCCTTAATGAAAAATGCTCCTTTAGTTCGTTTTTGTAAATATTATCCTCTTTAATTATTATCTATGATTTTTATCATATAGGATTAGCGGTCCTATACACACCGAAAAAATTTATGCTATTATTTCCTTTTGCTTCTCTTTTACACATTGTTTCTTTTAACTATACCTTGTTGTATCACATTGTGCCAATAGTATGTACAAAGTCATCATTAGATACTCACCTATTTGATCTTTAAACAGTATTGACATGGTCTTAAGAATCAAATAATTTTTCAGAAGTATTATACTTTTGAAATAATATGTTTTGAATAATTTGTAATTCTCTAGAAATGCTATGTTTTAGAAATTTCACAGTTTTAATTTTTCACTATATGGATATTTAGCATATTCATGGTACTATGTACTATTGATTATAGCTTATTTTAGGATCACATCTAATATTGCATCTATAGAACTTAACATTCAATAATCTGTTTCTGTTTCTTTTTCCATGTATTCATAATGATCTCTATCCCCCCATGCACGACGATCTCGTCAATTGATAATCTAAATACATCGCCAGTTTGGTCTCTAAGCGGATCTTCCACTGATAGAAGGAGTAATTCTCTCCCCCCGGCATGCAGAGACACAATGTTGCGTTTGACCGCAGTGTTTACTGCGGTCACTATGGCAACGTGACACAGCCGGGTCACGTGGAGGACCACAGCTGATCTGTGATGGGGAAGTGATTTCCAAAACGGCGCACATGCGCAGTAGTGCCGAACAGACGCCGTGCATCGGAGGAAACAAGCAGCAGCTGTACTTTGGTGAGCGTTTATGATTTCTAGTCCTATTTAAGCCTGTCATTTTATGATATGATTTTTATGTGTCCTGATGAAAGCTCCAAACGTTGACCCCCTGGATTGATTTACAATAAACCAACAAATTTTTGGAAGACCTAGAGTGCCGGTATTATTTTTCTATTTCTGTATATTGTATTTAGACTGAGCACCGGGCAATATTTATATCTATAGTTGGAGTGCTGGAATACCCAATTTTATTATATATATATATATATATATATATATATATATATATATATATGTATACACACCGTATTTATCGGCGTATTGTGGCGGAACCAACCTCGCCACTGAGAACTGGAGAAGCCTGGTTGCTAGCCTCCTGCCCAGTGATTATGGTCCCTGGGAGATATTGCCCTTTAAGGGACTGAATTGGGGCTTATGGACTGCTACCATAATGTACTGACCCTTTAAGAACTACATTTGGGCATGTTTTAGTTTATACTGCTGCTGCTACTGGCCCTTTTAGAATCATCCGTGGACATATTGGGACGTTTGGGAATAATGTCCCTTTAAGACTTTGTAACATATCACAGTAATACTGTCTTAAATATTATGTAGGTATTTATGTGTTCGGTTAAACTGGGGATATGTAGAAATTTGTGTTTTATGTGTTAAATGTATCAGTATGTAATTTTATGTCTTTTACTGTCTTTTTGTCTGCCATGTGGGTAATGGAGTTTTGCCTCAGTCCTTGGAGATAATTAGATTCCTTCCCCAATTATCTCCAGGCCAGAGGGGAGGGATTGTGAGGCATTGTGGGAGGTAACCGGTCTGAGCTGGAAAGTCATGCTGACAGGGGTTTTAAAAGATACTATTACTAACTTTTGAACCCCTGGTCGGATTTATGCCATTATTTAATATGTTGTTCCCAGTAGTGTATCCTGGTTTTGTGCTGCCCTAGGCAGGACAAAACTCAGGCGCCCCCCCTCCCCCGTGCCACCCCCACCCAACCTTTCCCCCCGCCCCGCATTCTAAATACACACACACACACACATTCACTGACAGATACGCATACACTAGCTAACAGAAACACACACTCACTAACAGAAATACACACACACTAACAGACACACTCACACTCAGTAACAGACAAACACACTAACAGACACACACTCACTCACTAGCAGACACAAACTAGCAGACACACACACTCACTAACATACACACACACTCACAGGCAAACACACACTAACAGACACACACACACTAACAGACACAGACACAGACACACACACACTAACAGACACAAACACTAACAGACACACACACTAACAGACACAGACACACACTAACCCACCCACATTAACACATTTTTAAAAATTAATTTTTAACACATTTAAAAAAAAAAAAAAAAGTAACACTTTTTTTTTAACACATTTTTTTTTTATTTAACACCCCCCCCCCCCAGCCTCCTTACCTTTGGGAATGGTGGGGAGGGGGGTGTCTCTTCCTCCCTGGTGGTCCAGTGGCTGCTGGGCGATCGGGCGGCACTGCCTGGCGGCCGGCCGGCCGGCGAGGGAGCACTTCCCCTGAGCTGTCTGCTCAGCTCCTTTGCGCGCCTCAGAGTGAGGCTGGGAGCCGGAATATGACGTCATATTCCGGCTCCGCCTCCCAGCCTCACTCTGCGGCTGGCGAGGGAGCTGAGCAGACAGCTCAGGGGAAGTGCTCCCTCGCCGGCCGCCCGCCAGGCAGTGCCGCCCGATCGCCCAGCAGCCCGCCGGCATGTCAGTTAGCCGCAAGGCTAACAAGACATTTGCCTTGGGCATTTGGGGGTGGCTTTTTTTGCCGCCCCCTGGAAAATGCCGCCCAAGGCAAATGCCTTGTTTGCCTCGCGGCTAATACGCCCCTGGTTGTTCCCCTGAATGGATTGATTGTGGATATGTATTTATATGTGAATGTGATGTATGGTTTTAGAGTTATGCAAGTTGTGTAAAAAGTATATTTTAATCTGTATGCATAATGGGATTATGTGTCACACTAAGGGGAGGGGATGTGTGGGTTGCACCCGTGATACTATTGGTCATTTTATGCCTCCCCCTGGGTGTGGCCTGTATGTGTGAGATGGAAATAAAAGCCAGGCTGGATGAGCCAGTCCAGAGTTCCTGTTTTACCCTCAAAGTGAAGTGTCGTCTCATTATTGGGGGAAGGATTTATTGCATGCTGTTCCAGTTGACTGCTAGGAGTGTAAGCCTATTCGTATGGTTCCTATTCAACGGTCTACAGCATTCAGAGGCTTGAGAGGATTCATATGCTTCGCTGATTCGGTGATTGTGGTGTCTGCCAGAGTGCTTGGAGTCCTCAGGAAGCGCTAGGAGCATCCTTTAACGGAGGTACCCAGTCGGGGTGCCAGGCGATCCGTTACACGTATAACACACACTTTTTCTCCCTGAAAATAGGGGGAAAATGATGTGTGCGTGTTATACGCCGATATACCATATTTACTTACCTGTCTTGAAGCTTGGGCCGGTGTTCAGCGCGCACCGCGGTACTGGAACTTCAATTTCAGGTTCCGGTTTCCGGCGGGACTGAAAGGAAGTGTGCACACTTCCTTTCAGTCCCGCCGGAAACCGGAACCTGAAATTGAAGTTCCAGTACCGCGGTGCGCGCTGTGAAGCCGGCCCACGCTTCAAGACAGGTAAGTAATTATGGGACAAGGGGAGGGAAAGTGCACTAGGGGACAGTGCTAGAGGCTGCTGAGGCGGCTCCTATGCGGAAGGAGTGCCCGGAGAATGCAGCCGGGTTGTGTCCGAGCTTAGATAAACAGAGTTCTGACATGTAACATCAATTTTACTGTGGTCAGCGGGTGCCCTTGTAGTGTTAAGAGCGGAGAGTCTGGTAGGTGTGCGTGAAGAGTTGACCATAGGTGGTCTAGTGCCTTTACCAGACACCAGGCATTATCAGTAGGGAACAGAGGAATTATTGTAGGGTGTAGTGACTGGTTGGTTTTAGTAGTAGGGATCGAAAGTAGGTGGTGATCCTCTATCTTAGTGAGGTGTGATGTTTTAAGGCTTAGCGTGATATCTCCTTGACAAACCACGGTAAACTCTCTAGGTCTGAGAAAACCATAGAAAGCGAGATATATGGCAGATTTGATCACCGTATTAGTGTTGCTATCGAATGGGGCTGTGTCAAGGAGATTGCTAAGTGACCTGAAGATCGGCCCATCTATAGGTAATCTAGTGATAGTGAGTGGAGGTGAAACCTTAGATATACCTTTCAGAACCTTTTTATTTTGGGGTATGATGACAAAAAAGGAGTGTTGTTAGGGAAATTGGTGAGGCTGTGGTGCTGAACCCCGGTGAGGTAAAGTTTAATGGTGTTATGAGAAAGTTTAAGGTGTAGGTGGCAGAAAGAGGCAAAAGTCACCATGGTTTGGATAGAAAAGTCACCTTGTAGACCGAATTCTGCGGTGAATTTGATAAATATATTAAGTGCCCTATTGTAAGTGATAGCAATGTTGGGTGATAATGCTTGATGAGTGAGTGTTCTAGCGTGATGCAAGAGTGTGCTTAATCCGGGGGCGGGGCCTGACAGCCAAAATGGCCGGACGTGCTCTCTAAGAGCTCTTGCACTGGAGGGCGCAAAAAACGACAATCCTGGCAAATCCCATCAAGCCACCAGCCCACGGTGCCCAGAAACCGATAGAGAACCACACGAGGAACACAACGGTACCGGTCATGCACTACAATGATCCACGAGCACATGAACCGGCCATGCGGCCTATACTGCAGCGGAACCCGAAGCCTGGGGGAGGCGGCCGATCGCCCAGCAAGGGACCCGCCAGCAAGCGAGAATTGCAAGATGCCCAGCAACCCCCCCCTCTGGACCGGCGGGGGATATCCCGGTCCTCGCTGGGGACGACTACCCCCACAACAAGACACGAACAAGCGACGACACTTACTGGTAAACGGGGCTGTCAAGGCTCCAACAAGATGGCGCCACAGGCGCAACCTGCGACGAAAGGCCCCCCTGTCAAACCTCCTGTTCACACGCTGGACTTTTTTGAACGGCTCTGCACTAGCCTATGGTCTGGGCTCCACAACAGGGGATGGCTCTTCCGGCAAGCGAGAAAAGAGGCGGCGGCATGGATTCGCCCTGCCACCCGGCGCCTCCTGAGCGGACACCCGACCCGAGCCCCCAGAGCGGCCCTCAGACGGAGACAAGGTGGGAGATCGGAACGGGGTAGAGCAGGGAATGACCTCCCAGGGCCCAACACTAGCCCTCACACATGGCGGCACAAGATTACCACACATACCCGACCCACTCACCGCTCAGCTGCATCCGAAGTCTCCGACCTTCGAAGCACGTCCCCACACTTATGGACGCACGCTGAAAACCTGCACCAAGCACCTACCATCCCTGGGGCGACCCGACACCAGCAGCAAGACCCAAGAACCTTAGACCAGCGCGGCACAAACATACACCTCAGGGCTCAAGCTGCAAACCGAGACGCTGCACAGAAGAAACCCTTGCTGACGACTGCTGGAGCGGGAATCAAACCCAGGGACTGCATTGAAGGGGCCAACCGTGACAGCTATCAAGATATTCCCACACTGGGCATAGGCTGAAGAGCCCATTACCCTGACCCTCAGCTGACATTGGGCACTTTCCCCCGCTGTCACTACACCACACTAGTTTACCCTGATGTCTAATTTAGTATCTAGCCCGAGTAGTTAATGTACTCTCTTATATTTATATTTAGCCTGGAGCAACCTCTGCCACCATTATGGCTTACTACCCAGCCAACTTTAACTATGTCTCATATGCTGGCGCAGGCTTCGGGCATATAGGCAGACCCTAAGTGTACCTATGAAACTAGCTCCCAGGACTGCAGCAATACCTTTCAATTGATCATACTACCTTCTCAATTTTGTTGAATCTTGCTACAGCATAATCACTTATATGTCTAGATGATAAAGCGATGACACACTTAAACAACAAGGTCTAGATAGGTTCCCTAAGCATGTTGACTTCGAGGGTTGCAGGATTAGCCAATTAATATTCTACTAGAAGCTGAGACATATAGGCTTTTCATGTAACCAGGTCTTCTCTTCTAAATTATAAGATATAGCATATATGTTTTTTAGTCATGTTCTGAGAACCATGCCTCCACATAGAGCATCATAAGCCTGATATCTAACCCTACCCCCAATGTCTTAGTTATGTACCCCAGCTTGATAAACTCGTGACTCCTATACATACCTATCTAGCATAGTGATAATGACCTTAACTTATGTCTGAACGACAAAATCAGCTCACTATTTAGTTTTACGTAGACCAAGCTCAAATGTCGAATTAGCCATGTTGAACGACAGTTATCTTGTTGCATTTTATTTAATTCCACGCTGACGACACAACTGTTTAACCAAACTTGTTAAAATTATAAAATTTGTGCAGACTCTCATGCCACTGTTATGCCAATGTATGTCTTGCAATACGCTATTGTGGCGTCTGTTGATTCCTTGTACTCACATGCACAGCAAAAATAAAGAATTCAAAAAAAAAAAAAAGAGTGTGCTTAATCCAAGATTAGTTCGTGAAACCGTGGTGTCCTGGATGGCTGTTGGTGAGCCGTTGGGAGTGCCTGAGAGAATGCCTGGAATCGAGAACGAGAAAGAGCATCAGCAGCCGTGTTGTGAATACCCGGGATGTGAAAACATACTAAGTGAAACTGACCGGATGCTGCCAACCAGGTCAGCTTGCGAATCAGCCGCATGATGGTAAGGGATGATGAGCGCCCTTTGTTAACGATTTTGCAAGCCGCCGAGTTATCTGAGTAGCATTTTACTGCCTTGCCAGACCAGAGATGACCCCAGGTGTGTGCGGCCGCCACAATGGGATAAATTTCGAATAGTGCTGAGGTCTCCCTGAATCCTGGCAAGGCTTCCGTCTCAGTGGGCCAGTGGCCCCTAAACCAGTGGTTCCCGAAAATGGCTGCAAAACCGGTGTTGGCTGCTGCGTCTGTGTGGATGATGGGTGAAGAGGTGGACAGAGGGGGGATAAACATGGAGATACAATTCCAGTCTTTCAAAAACTTCCCCAACATAGCTAAGTCAGCCTTGGCGTGGGGGTCCAAAGAAACTGCGCCGGAGTCCGGCACTCCGTGGAGCAGGCAAAGAAGTCTGGATATGAAAGACCTTCCCTGCGGGATGATGCGCATGGCGAAGTTCAGGGATCCAAGAAGGGACTGAAGTTCTCTCCTGGTGCAAACATCATTCCGCAGGAACGGGTCTATCTCCCCTCTCAATCGTGACAGTTTGTCGTGGGGAAGGCTAGCTCTGAGGTTAACAGAGTCCAGCTCTATCCCCAGAAAGGTCAATTTAGTTGTGGGGCCTATAGTTTTAGCTGGGGACAAAGGGACTCCAAGTGTGGAAAATAGTGCAGTAGTACTTCTGATTGCTGTGGGTGTTGGTGACCCTGGCTCTATCAGTAGAAAGTCGTCTAGGTAGTGAATAACGGAGTGACACCTGATGACGTTCAGAAGCAGCCAGCATAGTGACTCAGCGAAAATGTCGAACAGTTTGGGGCTGCTTCGAGAACCGAAAGTGAGTCGCGTTGAGAAGTAATATTTCCCTCGCCATGTAACACCATGAAAGTGCCAGAGTGAGGAGTGCATGGGTAGTAATTTAAATGCGTTTGTGATGTCTGTTTTGCTGAGCCAGGGTCGATTACCAGAGGATATGATGGACTGTATGGCGTCGTCGATGGTTACGTACTGAAGAATGTACTCAGTTACGTACTGAGAATTCGTCTGCTGGAATGAGTGCATTTATGCTTGGAACAAAAGAGGAGTGCGGTGCCGATAAATCAATAATTAGACGTTTTTTATTAGAATATTTGTGAATTGCAATACCAATGGGGTTAGTGCGCCAGGAGGAAAATGGTGAGGAGGTGAAGGGCCCGATCATGAAACCGTTGGTGATTTCAGAGGAAAGGAGAGTGTCTATGGAGACTGGGTCTAGACGTGCTGACAGGAGATAAGGACATTCTAGTGTACCTGGGGGAATGGCTACTATACCCGTGAGAAACCCTTGTGTGAACCCTGTGGTGAGATATTCCACCAAGTGCCTGCTAGGGTGAGACCTTAGATAAAAAAACAGGTTGTCGATGTTTATGTCGGTTAGTCATTTGTTTGGTGACAACCTGGCCGGACACATGGTCTTGGTATGTGCCCTGAAACATATGGAGCAGATGTGCAATAATCTACAGGCGCTGAAACTGCAGGAGGCTGCGTTGAAATTATTGCACACCTGCACCTTACCTAAAAAGGAGATGGGCCTACCCAGCTTATCCCGTAGACCACCCGCTGGTTTGTTGTGAGGGTTGAAAGTGGAGTGAGGGGTGGGATCTGCTTCGACGGGACATAAGTCCACCATGTGGGATGTCGAATTACATATGGCACAAGCCGGGGGCCTGAGTCCAGTGAAGTGGCGACAGAAAAGTTCTGTGTCCATCTGACCCCAGTTCATTCTTATATTGAACTGCTTCAGATGGGTCGCCGCCTTTGCTGATACTGACTTGTGATAGTCATAGAAAGAGGAGCCCCCGTACTTGATGCCTAGATCCACCACCTTGTGAAGATAGAGGTCTAACTCTTCTCTCCTGTGGGGATACACCGTGCAAATGACGTCGCGGTATATCCCGAAAGCTATCACGAACTGGGGGATAGACATTTTTTTATTGAGCCTGGGATCCCTCGTCTTGAGCACTACAGAGAGATCACCATAGTTGTATGCCTTGTTCTCAAGTATATCCTGAGAGGCTATGAGCAAAGACACCAGACACACGTCCTTCCCGTCTAAGATATCTTTTCTGATAGAGTCTGGGACGGAATGTGCTGGTGACTCAAAGGGTGTAATGGCTGTGCCTGGTGCTGGAGGGGGGAGTATAGGAGGGCATGTTGGTATAGCGGGTACAGCTGTGGTGGAGACTGGGACCTCCGTGATAGTACCTGGGGAGGAGATGGCGCTCTCCACCTTAGAAAGCCTGCTATTGAGGGTCTGTAGGTTGGCCAAGACAGCTGCCAGGGTATCCTGGGTGGCCGTGCTGTTGCTTGGTGGTTGTCCTTGAGAGCTAGTGCCTGGCCTAGGCTTGGGGGCTTGGTGGGTAAGCAGCCTATAAAGTTCTGCCTTTCTAGCTGTGGCCGGAAAGGGGATTCCCCTGAGCCTATACTCGGCTGTAATTTTGGGAATAGTCCATGCTCTCAAGGACGTGGGGGTTGAAAGAGTGAGTGATTCGCCTGGAGACTCGAGTCTGATTGGCGTGAATGGAGTTTCTTCTGTCAATTCTTCGATGGGGATTGGTTCTTGGGACATTCTAAAAAGGAATGGTTATGTGAAAGATATATTAGAAGGGGAGTAAGATAAGTTGGAGGGGTATGGGGGGTGGTGTATATGGAAGAACTGGACTGAAATGCTAATGACGAAGCGAAAAACGTATCTGTTGAATGTTTGGGTAGGTGAGGCCCTGCTAATGCCAAGTGGTGGTGAGAGGCTCTACCTATGATTTGGCTTATGACATAGTGGCCACAGACGTGGTGGCGGGGTGTTGGCCTCTCGGTGACAGTATAGAGAAATCAAAACGTGTGGCCGTGACAGGTGAGGCCCTGACTAGAGCCCTGTAGTAGGGCGTGTGAGGCTTATAACTATGATTTGGGCGTGGGGCCGTACCTCCGTGTTGAGGTGGGGTGGGGGTGGAAGGCCTTGCGGGACCGGGTTACCTGATAGGGTGAGCTAAGGCATTAGCCTAGACCCTGTAGCCAGTTCAATTGTATACTTAAGGGTAAAGTGAGAAGACTGGAGTGGTGTGTGGATACTAACCTTTACTGGTTGCAACTTGGTAACTGGAACCTTCTGGTAGTAATGAGTGTGGTGAGTCTTGTCTGTTGCTATCCTTGAGGAAGAATCCTGGGGATTTAAGACAGATGTTGATGTATTTATGCGTATCGTGGTGTCGTATGGTTTGTATTGGGAGTTGGTTGTTAGGGGCGCAACGTGAGATCCTGCATTGAGGGATCTGGAAATTTTGGTGTGTAAATGGGACGATTTAGATTTTTTGTGAGAAGGCTGATTGAGGCCTTGGGGTGGCGAAGGGACGTACTTGGGTAAGGACATAAGTACCTGAAGGTATGGCTGAGTGGTCAGGTTTTGGTGTTTTCTGAGCCTGCTGGCCGTATGTCTGGATAGAGAAAATAGTAACGAATTAACGTACCGTTGGCGTAAGCCTGAGAGAAAGTAGTAATGAAGTTGAGACCGCGTGAGGTCTAGTATGAAAATGTAGAAAAAGAGTAGTGAACTATACCTTGGTTTGACGTACGGAAATGACATTAAGCGTAACTGGTTAACTGTGTAGAACCGGTGGAGGCCTAGAATAATACTGGAGCTAAGGATTAACCAAAGAAATTTTCCATAGTTACCGACAGATGTGATGGTTATGTAATAAATCCCAATAGTTTAATAGAATTTGAGGCCTAGACCTCGATGACTCAAAATAAATACAATACCTGTTCCTGTAATAAAAAGACCTTGAAATAACAACTTGGCGCAGAAAGCGAGAAACCGATGCAATCTGTAAAGCCAAAACATGTGACAGCGTGATTATATGAAAAAGGAATAGTACAGATGTGAATGTAACGGGTATTGTAGCAATTGTGTTTAATGACTTGATATCTGTATGTCGGGTTTAGAATATGTTTGGTGTATGTTACAACAAGGATTATTTGTATAGTTGACGTGTGAATTTATATATAAAATTGGAAGGAATAAGTTATTAGTTAATTTAGGTGTATGGAAACCGTGTGTTATAATAGTAATAGAGATTAAAACGTAATAAAAAAGGTTTTAAACCTGCAAAAATAGGTAGAAAGAAAAAGCTGGTAGTTAGACCTAATTTGTATAACCATAAACTGACATGTAGGTATCAGCAAATAACTGACCGAACAGAAATATACGAAAAAGATAAAATATACTGGCGCTATTTTTGGAAACATGGGTAGTTTTTGTATAACACCGCAAGATACAGCTGCTATAACACCAAAAAGCTTATCTTAAGACAAAGTATAGAAGGGTGTAGGTGAAGCGCTAGTGATATACAATTTGTGATATACAGTGCGGAATATATAGCAATACCTCTACCTTAGAGTATTTTAATACAGGGGTCCTAATGGAGGTATGCTGTACCTTAAAGACAAAAGGCAAAATAACCACACATAGTATATACTGTGATATAAATAAGTGGTATATAAAAATAGGGGAAATATGCCCACTCACACTTTTAGGAGCTAATTATATATAGCTCACTGTGATCGCCTGTGGGGTCCGTAAAGGCGACCCTATCCCTTCTTGGGTGGTTGTTCCTTTGTCGTTGGTTTTCTAGATTAAAACACAGACATCTATGGTGCAATATTGCGGGTTACAGTGGTGATATTAAAACAAGTAAAATGTTGTACTTACAAACCCAGAGCCCTCCACATCGGCTCTGGTCTGAGGGTGTATGTAGTTAAGGACTACAAGCCTTCTTTAT
The DNA here is from genome assembly GCF_036172605.1 of Pelobates fuscus. Taxonomy (NCBI): domain Eukaryota; kingdom Metazoa; phylum Chordata; class Amphibia; order Anura; family Pelobatidae; genus Pelobates; species Pelobates fuscus. The sequence goes on along the minus strand of NC_086320.1, from coordinate 389,795,988 downwards.
AAAAATAGCAGGAGATGCCACAAGTGGTATAAAAAGTAATAAGCAATTTATTGTATCATATATATAAAAAAATAATAATAATATAAGATATCTATACATAAAATACCACTAATATGGCTAAAAAAGTCCAATGTAAAAGTCTCTTTCCTCACAAGGTCCCCAGGACGCGTTTCGCCGATCTGGCTTCTTCAACTGGTGTTTGGAGAAAATCTTTGCTTCTTCCTTGGACTGGCTCCTGCTATAAGTACCTATTTCATGGGTACTGTGATTAATTTCCGGCTTGCTGAATCGCGGGCGTTCACCATGGAAACGGTGACGCCGTGCGTTCCAAGCCTCACTCTCAGTTTGTTTCCTGATCCCATCGTCACTTCCGGTTTCCGTCTGTGTGCCGATACGTCATCGTTATGCGCTCGGCACCCACGATCTCTGTATATGTCAGTTGACATAGCAACGGGGGAATTGGTACACAATATAACATATGGTTACATTCTTGTATTTATATACATTCCTTATATATCTTTTAAATAAAAAGGTTTATCTTTCACCTCTCAATTTTGTTTAAACTCAAACCTCTCCCTTATGTATATTTTACCTTGTTCTATTGCTCCCTGATATTTAAAAGGGTTAGAGGTTCTTATGGGGAATAATCTGACCCCTAAAAATTCAATACAAACATTTATATATACAAACAGGAATATAGAAGTGTGTTGCAGCCCATACTTAATTAATTAGACAATATAATTAAAACCATTCTCTATACATTCCGCTATGTTAATGTGTTGCTTTTTTTTAAAAACAAGAAAAGCAAAGAGTAGTGATTTAAAAGGATATCCAATAAGATCATAAGAATAAAAGGAGAGAGGATTTTCTTTTAAAAACCTAAAATTCTTACTTTAAAAAATGGCACATCTCAAAATCAGCATTAAGACCATTGGGGATTAAGGTGTTTAATTTAAAAATCCACTCCATTTCGTTTCGGCTCATCTTAGTGTTAAAATCCCCTCCTCTCCAATCTTTTTCTAGTTTTTTTTATACCTAAAAATTGGGAGTTCTTTGTTTCACAGTTATGGTGTCTTTTATAATGTGCGGACACGCTGTGATTTTCAAAGCCTTTAGTGATATTTCTGCCATGCTCTTCTATACGGATATGTAATGCCCTTGTGGTTTTACCAATAGAGTATAAGCCGCAAGGGCATATAATTAAATAGATTAAATTGTTGGAGTAGCAGGTTAAAAGGTATTTTATTTGGTATTCTATTCCTTCTTTGCTTTTGAAACTTTTTATATGTCTTTTTTTGTTTGTTGTCCTCCTGCATGCTAAACAGCTCCCACACCCATAAAAGCCTTTCTCTGTGTTTAGGAATGTTCGGTTATTCTTTTTTTCTTTTATAAAACTGGATGTGAGGGTGCTGCGGAGATTCCTAACTCCTCTATGGATAAAGTGCGTTTTTTCTGGGAGAAATTCTTTAACTGTTGGATCCTGTAAGAGGATGGGCCAGAACTTGACTTATATTAAAAATGCCTTTAAGAGGAGTTAAATCCTCTGTATCCTCTCTCGTCTTTCTTTCTTTGGCGTGTTTTCTTCCTCTTGTACCTCTAGTTTTAATGTCTAAAGATTTTTACTGTAAAGAAGCAGAGAGAATTTTAGGGGATGAGCATACGTATAAAAAACTGAATTTGAATCCTAGTAACGATATGAACCAGGTCTTTTTAAACAAAGGTCTAGAACAGAAAATACTCAACGAAAAAGAGTATAATTTTCTTAATATTAAATATCCAAAAACCCCTGTATTTTATTTTCTCCCTAAAGTCCACAAAGACACCCTTAACCCTCCGGGGAGACCGATAGTGGCAGGGATAGATTCGATTTCTAGCAGATTATCCCATTATGTGGACATACATCTACAACCCCTAGTGAAAAAAACTACCTCACACACAAAGGACACAATAGCGGTTTTAAACTTTTTAAATAATTGTAATTGGAATTCTAAGTGCTTTTTAGTTACAAGCGATGTTTCTGCGCTCTATAGTAATATTCCACATGAGTATGGTTGTAACGCAGTAAAATATTTTCTTAATAATTTTTCGACTATGACAGAAACAAAAATAGACTTCATTATGGAAGGTATAGAGATTATCCTAAAAAATAATTTATTTTGGTATGGTGATGATTTTTTTCTGCAGATAAATGGGACGGCCATGGGGACCAAGTTCGCCCCCAGCTATGCAAATCTATTTATGGCCCATTGGGAAAACGTTTTTGTGTATGGCCCGCATAGCTGGAGGGAGAACTTGGTCACCTATGGCCGTTACATTGACAATATTTTTTTCATTTGGGAAGGAGAGGAGGAGGACCTGATACAATTTCTGAAATACCTTAACACTAACACATGGGGAATCAAACTCACGAGTACCTGGAGTAAGTCCCAAGTAATTTTTTTGGACCTGGAGATATATATAGAAGGAAATGAGATTAAAATTAGGAACTACTTCAAAGTAGTAGAAGCTAACAGCTATATAGGGAGGGAAAGCTGCCATTTTTCCCCATGGCTGGAGAATGCCCCTAGAGGACAATTCCTCCGTATACGCCGAAACTGCACGGATCTCTCAATTTTTGAGAAACAATCTGATAGAATTAAACAGGACTTTATAGATAAGGGCTATGAAGAACTCAAACTGGAAAGCACTAGAAAAGAAGTGGAGGGAATAGAAAGGGAAGGCCTTCTGAAATATAGAGAGAAAAAAGAAAATTAGTTAAAAGAAATCTCCTTTATATGCAACTATAGCACAGATAACCAAAAAGTTAGGAAGATAGTCTCAAAGTTCTGGCCCATCCTCTTACAGGATCCAACAGTTAAAGAATTTCTCCCAGAAAAACCGCACTTTATCCATAGAGGAGTTAGGAATCTCCGCAGCACCCTCACATCCAGTTTTATAAAAGAAAAAAAAGAATAACAGAACATTCCTAAACACAGAGAAAGTCTTTTATGGGTGTGGGAGCTGTTTAGCATGCAGGAGGACAACAAACAAAAAAAGACATAAAAAGTTTCAAAAGCAAAGAAGGAATAGAATACCAAATAAAATACCTTTTAACCTGCTACTCCAACAATTTAATCTATTTAATTATATGCCCTTGCGGCTTATACTCTATTGGTAAAACCACAAGGGCATTACATATCCGTATAGAAGAGCATGGCAGAAATATCACTAAAGGCTTTGAAAATCACAGCGTGTCCGCACATTATAAAAGACACCATAACTGTGAAACAAAGAACTCCCAATTTTTAGGTATAAAAAAAACTAGAAAAAGATTGGAGAGGAGGGGATTTTAACACTAAGATGAGCCGAAACGAAATGGAGTGGATTTTTAAATTAAACACCTTAATCCCCTATGGTCTTAATGCTGATTTTGAGATGTGCCATTTTTTAAAGTAAGAATTTTAGGTTTTTAAAAGAAAATCCTCTCTCCTTTTATTCTTATGATCTTATTGGATATCCTTTTAAATCACTACTCTTTGCTTTTCTTGTTTTTAAAAAAAAGCAACACATTAACATAGCGGAATGTATAGAGAATGGTTTTAATTATATTGTCTAATTAATTAAGTATGGGCTGTAACACACTTCTATATTCCTTTTTGTATATATAAATGTTTGTATTGAATTTTTAGGGGTCAGATTATTCCCCATAAGAACCTCTAACCCTTTTAAATATCAGGGAGCAATAGAACAAGGTAAAATATACATAAGGGAGAGGTTTGAGTTTAAACAAAATTGAGAGGTGAAAGATAAACCTTTTTATTTAAAAGATATATAAGGAATGTATATAAATACAAGAATGTAACCATATGTTATATTGTGTACCAATTCCCCCGTTGCTATGTCAACTGACATATACAGAGATCGTGGGTGCCGAGCGCATAACGATGACGTATCGGCACACAGACGGAAACCGGAAGTGACGATGGGATCAGGAAACAAACAGAGTGAGGCTTGGAACGCACGGCGTCACCGTTTCCATGGTGAACGCCCGCGATTCAGCAAGCCGGAAATTAATCACAGTACCCATGAAATAGGTACTTATAGCAGGAGCCAGTCCAAGGAAGAAGCAAAGATTTTCTCCAAACACCAGTTGAAGAAGCCAGATCGGCGAAACGCGTCCTGGGGACCTTGTGAGGAAAGAGACTTTTACATTGGACTTTTTTAGCCATAAATAGATTAAATTGTTGGAGTAGCAGGTTAAAAGGTATTTTATGTATAGATATCTTATATTATTATTATTTTTTTATATATATGATACAATAAATTGCTTATTACTTTTTATACCACTTGTGGCATCTCCTGCTATTTTTATAAAGAAGGCTTGTAGTCCTTAACTACATACACCCTCAGACCAGAGCCGATGTGGAGGGCTCTGGGTTTGTAAGTACAACATTTTACTTGTTTTAATATCACCACTGTAACCCGCAATATTGCACCATAGATGTCTGTGTTTTAATCTAGAAAACCAACGACAAAGGAACAACCACCCAAGAAGGGATAGGGTCGCCTTTACGGACCCCACAGGCGATCACAGTGAGCTATATATAATTAGCTCCTAAAAGTGTGAGTGGGCATATTTCCCCTATTTTTATATACCACTTATTTATATCACAGTATACACTATATGTGGTTATTTTGCCTTTTGTCTTTAAGGTACAGCATACCTCCATTAGGACCCCTGTATTAAAATACTCTAAGGTAGAGGTATTGCTATATATTCCGCACTGTATATCACAAATTGTATATCACTAGCGCTTCACCTACACCCTTCTGAACAGAAATATACGTTTATGTAGTAGAATTTGTGTAAATGAAATTAGTGCGTATCTTTAGCATGTTTTAATAGGATGTAACCGAATGTGGCTTAGTACATGGTGTTCGTTTTATAACAGTACGAATAGGTCGGTGCTAAATGACCGAACGGCAATATGGGAATACAAGGAATAATATAAGCCTTATACTTTATATATGAATTCGGTAGTTTCTGTGCGAAAATGTTAATGATGCGTTTAAGTGTGCCGAGCGTTCGTCCGTTTGGCGCGAACGCTGAATACGTTTGAAAAGAGCGTGTATTCGTACAAAGAAGATAAAGGGAGCCTACCCCTACGTTTTTAGGCCCAAACGGAGGGAAATAGTCGAACGCTATTTCCCTCGCCTAGCTTACGTGAACATGCCGGTCTCGTGACCGGAAGCCGGGTACCTCGACCGGGAGAAAAAAAACAAGTGGAAGGACCTCAAACGGACGGAGGATTGTTCAGGACTTCTGACTGCTGGAAACAGGAACAGTTCTGGCGGGAAGCTTGGACCGGAAGTGCTGGTTGCTATGGGGACAATCAGCTGAACGGCAGTGGTGAGTAGGGGCTGGGAGTTTAAGTAGGGGACTTACTCCTCCCACAAATTCAGGCCTAATGGCCTGTCTATATCTATATATATATATATATATATATATATATATATATATATATATATATATAAAAAAAAAAAAAAAAAAAAAAAATATAGTTTGGGCAGTGAAGTGATAATTCTGAGTGAATTTCAAATTTAAGGCATATATATATAGCCAAAAGTACAAGATCGCACTCCAGGGACTTCCAAGTTTATCCGAATTAATAAAACTTAGCTTTTATTAGCTAAAAATATTTCTTTTTTATTTTGAGCTAATAAAAGCTAAGTTTTATTCATTCGACTTGGAAGTTCCTGGAGTGCTATCTTGTACTTTTGGCTGTATCCGTTTGCTGATAAGCACCGGGCAAGTACCTCAAGGAAGGTGGAGTGCATTACTATTTTTGTTTATATATATATATATATATATATATATATTATATTATATATATTTGTGGTCTGAACTGTGACGAAGTGCCCTTCGCCACTTGTGTCTGGAGAGGACTAATTGCCAGCCTCTTGCCTTGTGACTATGGCCCATTAAAAAGTCTGTTTGGGCTTATTGGATTTTGGGACACTTTTTCTGCCCCTTTGAATCCATGGGAAGGTGTGCCTCTTCCCGTCTTCCATCTCCTGTCCCATGTTCTCCAGCAGGGCGTTGTCCCAGGGACAATGCCAGACCAGTCGAAACTGGCTGCTTTGTCCCTCCTCAATCTCTCATCAGCTATTGTTTAACTGCATGGCAATTTGACTGTTCGTGGGATCTGAGCGCTGTTCGGCTATATTGAGCGCTCAGATCCAAAATGTGGGGGTTCAGTGCTATAGAATATTAGTTATGTATTTTAATGTGTTTTGTTGCAGTTGTAACTTGGTGATATTTTCTGTACCGGGATATAATTGAGTTTACTACAGTTACTTAAGCCAATTATCTCCGGTCTAGATTTGTAGGTATGTGATAATGATAATTTCAGCAGTATTGTAAACATGCTAAAAATTTATCGGAAGTAACCAATACCAACAGCCCTTAAAGGGACACTCCAGGCACCCAGACCTCTTCTTCCCATTGGAGTGGTCTGGGTGCCAACTCCCACTACCCTTAACCCTGCAGCTATAATTATTGCAGTTTTCATAAATTGCAATAATTACATTGCAGGGTTAACTCCTCCTATCGTGGCTGTCACTACAGGGCACTTCCTGGTTTCTAGCACAGGTTTTCTGTGCTAGAGCGTCACTGGACGTCCTCACGCTGTGTGAGGACCTCCAGCGTCACTCAATTCCCCATAGGAAAGCATTTAACATTTTCAATGCTTTTCTATGGAGAGGTCTAATGTGCGCGTGCGCGGCATTACCGCGCATGTGCATTAGATCTCCCCCGCCGGCGGCCGCCATGTGCAATCGGTCTCCCCCACCCAGTTTGTTTTCCTGCCACTGGAGTGTACCTTTAAGAAAAACAAAAACGAACTAAATCTAAAGTAAAGGGTTTACGCTAAATGGGTACGGCGAATGTTTATACCAATGAATGTCGTTTAACCGAGTGTATAGGCCCAAGTTTGAACCTGACGTAAAATTTATACAGTCAGTTGTGACACCTAGCCATGTAGGGAGGGATAAGAGGTAAACCACGAGAGGACAGAGTCACAGAGACCAAGCGATTGAAGAGTTTGAAGAAGGAGAGCATGATCAACGGTGTCAACGGCCGCTGAGAGGTCAAGAAGAATTAGTATGGAGTAGTGGCCTTTGGATTTAGCTGTGATTAGGTCGTTAGTAACTTTGATAAGGGCAGTCTCTGTAGAGTGGAGAGGGCGGAAGCCAGATTGAAGGGGGTCAAGGAGAGAGTTGGAATTGAGGAAATGAGAGACACGGGTAAAGACAAGTCTTTCCAGAAGCTTTGAGGAAAAAGGGAGCAGGGATATGGGACGGTAGTTAGAGAGGGTGGATGGGTCGAGGGATGTTTTTTTTAGTATAGGTACTACAGTGGCATGTTTAAGGTCAGCAGGGAAGATGCCAGAAGAGAGCGAGCAGTTGAAGATGTGTGTTAGAGAAGGCACGAGACAAGTGGAGAGAGATCTGATAAGGTGAGATGGGACAGGATCGAGCGGGCAAGTGGTGGGGCGAGAGGAGCAAAGAAGAGCAGCCACCTCTTGGTCAGTAGCTGGGGAGAATGTCTGAAGGGTAGGAAAGGCATGATCTATGTGTGGTTGAGAAACAGAAAGGCAAGGAGGGGAAATCATGCTCTCCTTCTTCAAACTCTTCAATCACTCGGTCTCTGCCCTCTCTTGGTTTTCCCTATTATCTCTCCCAATGCTCATTCAGTGTCTACTTTTCTAATGATACCTCCTCCCCTCGTTCTGTCTCGTTGGAGTCCCCCAAGGCTCTGTCCTTGGTCCCCTTCTATTTTCTCTTTATAATGGCTCTCTTGGCAGTTTTATTACCTCTTTTAGATTCCACTACCATTGGTACGCTGATGACACCCAGATATTTCTCTCCTCCCCGGAACTCTCCCCTGCCATCCTGCAACGAGTCACTGCTTGCCTTTCTTCCATCTCTGACTGGATGTCCTCCCGCTTTCTGAAACTCAATCTCTCTAAAACCAAGCTCCTGGTCTTTCCTTCTCCTAATACTGCTCTCCCTTCAAGTTAGTGGTATCCACATAAGTCCATCCTTGCAAGCGTGCTGTCTTGGCATCATACTGTATTCTGGCCTCACCTTTGAGCCTCACATCCAGTATGTTGCCAAATCCTGTAGATTCCATCTTAAAAACATAGCGTGCATCCGCCCCTTTCCTACGCAAGATGCTACAACGGAGCTTGTCCATGCTCTAACAATTTCCCAAAAGCCATACAGCCTGTAATGAATGATGCCGCCTGGCTGGTTTTCCTCTCTAGTCGGTCCTCTCACACCTCACCCCTCTGTCAGTCCTTACATTGGCTTCCTGTATCCTATAGAAGTCAATTCAAAGTGTTAACCCATACCTATAAAGCACTGAACAATTCTAGCCCCTCTTCTATTTCTTCACAGATCTCCGCTCTGCCCAGTGACCTTCTCCTGTCCGTTGCTTGCACCCGTAGGGCCAATTCATGCTTACAGGACTTCTCGCGGGTGGCTCCCTTCCTATGGAATAGCCTGCCTACCACCAGACTCTCTTCTAGTCTTGCATCTTTTAAGAAGTGCCTTAAAATCCATCTCTTTAGGAAAGCTTATGGCCTCCCTGAGTAACCTCTACCTTACATACTTGTCTGTAGGTAGAAACATAGAAACATAGAATGTGACGGCAGATAAGAACCATTCGGCCCATCTAGTCTGCCCAGTTTTCTAAATACTTTCATTAGTCCCTGGCCTTATCTTATAGTTAGGATAGCCTTATGCCTATCCCACGCATGCTTAAACTCCTTTACCGTGTTAACCTCTACCACTTCAGCTGGAAGGCTATTCCATGCATCCACTACCCTCTCAGTAAAGTAATACTTCCTGATATTATTTTTAAACCTTTGTCCCTCTAATTTAAGACTATGTCCTCTTGTTGTGGTAGTTTTTCTTCTTTTAAATATAGTCTCCTCCTTTACTGTGTTGATTCCCTTTATGTATTTAAATGTTTCTATCATATCCCCCCTGTCTCGTCTTTCCTCCATGCTATACATGTTAAGATCCTTTAACCTTTCCTGGTAAGTTTTATCCTGCAATCCATGAACCAGTTTAGTAGCCCTTCTTTGAACTCTCTCTAAGGTATCAATATCCTTCTGAAGATAGGGTCTCCAGTACTGTGTACAGTACTCCAAGTGAGGTCTCACCAGTGTTCTGTACAATGGCATGAGCACTTCCCTCTTTCTACTGCTAATACCTCTCCCTATACAACCAAGCATTCTGCTAGCATTTCCTGCTGCTCTATTACATTGTCTGCCTACCTTTAAGTCATCAGAAATAATCACCCCTAAATCCCTTTCCTCAGATGTTGAGGTTAGGACTCTATCAAATATTCTGTACTCTGCCCTTGGGTTTTTACGTCCAAGATGCATTATCTTGCACTTATCCACATTAAATGTCAGTTGCCACAACTCTGACCATTTTTCTAGTTTACCTAAATCATTTTCCATTTGGCTTATCCCTCCTGGAACATCAACCCTGTTACATATCTTAGTATCATCCGCAAAAAGACACACCTTACCATCAAGACCTTCTGCAATATCACTAATAAAAATATTAAAGAGAATGGGTCCAAGTACAGATCCCTGAGGTACCCCACTGGTGACAAGCCCAAGCTTCGAATATACTCCATTGACTACAACCCTCTGTTGCCTGTCACTCAGCCACTGCCTTACCCATTCAACAATATTGGAATCCAAACTCAAAGATTGTAGTTTGTTGATAAGCCTTCTATGTGCAACAGTGTCAAAAGCCTTACTGAAATCGAGGTAAGCAATGTCTACTGCACCACCCTGATCTATAATTTTAGTTACCCAATCAAAAAAATCAATAAGATTAGTTTGGCATGATCTCCCTGAAGTAAACCCATGTTGTCTCTGATCTTGAAATCCATGTGTTTTTAGATGTTCAACAATCCTATCCTTTAACATGGTTTCCATCACTTTCCCCACTACTGAAGTTAGGCTTACTGGCCTATAGTTGCCCGACTCCTCCCTATTACCTTTCTTGTGAATGGGCACAACATTCGCTAACTTCCAATCTTCTGGGACTACTCCTGTTATCAATGATTGGTTAAATAAATCTGTTAATGGTTTTGCTAGTACACCACTAAGCTCTTTTAATAGCTTTGGGTGTATTCCATCAGGTCCCATTGACTTATTTGTCTTTACTTTTGACAGTTGAAATAGAACCTCTTCCTCTGTAAACTCACGTGTAATAAATGACTCATTTATCCTTTTTCTTAACTGAGGTCCCTTTCCTTCATTTTCATCTGTAAATACCGAACAAAAATATTCATTGAGGCAGTCAGCTAGACCTTTATCCTCATCTACATACCTTCCTTCTTTTGTTTTTAATCTAACTAATCCTTGTTTTACTTTTCTTTTCTCATTTATGTATCTAAAAAAGGTTTTGTCCCCCTTTTTTACTGACTGTGCTATTTTCTCTTCTGTGTGTGATTTGGAAGCTCTTTTAACTTGCTTAGCCTCTTTCTGCCTAATCTTATAGGTCATTCTGTCTTCCTCACTCTGGGTTTTTTTATAATTACTAAATGCTAACTTTTTGTTTTTTTACTATTTTGGCTACATCTGTGGAGTACCACAGTGGTTTCTTGAATTTTTTGCTTTTACTGACAAGCCTAATGCAATTTTCTGTTGCCTTCAGTAGTGCAACTTTTAAATAATCCCATTTCTTTTGGACTCCATTTAAATTGCTCCAGTCTGATAATGACTCCTTTACACATATTCTAATTTTGGAAAAGTCTGTTTTTCTAAAGTCTAAAACTTTTGTTTTTGTGTGGTGTGACTCAGTCACTGTTCTTATATTAAACCACACTGACTGATGATCACTGGATCCTAAACTTTCACCTACAATGATATCTGATACCAAATCTCCATTTGTTAACACTAAATCTAGTATGGCCTCTTTACGAGTTGACTCCTCAACGACTTGTTTTAGAGACAATCCCAGTAGGGAGTTTAGAATATGTGTGCTCCTGGCACAAGTAGCTATTTTTGTTTTCCAATTTATATCAGGAAGATTAAAGTCACCCATGATGATAACTTCCCCCTTCATTGTCATTTTAGCTATTTCTTCAACTAGTAGATTATCTAACTCTTCAATTTGTCCTGGGGGCCTATAAATCACACCTACACGAGTTACTGTGTGATTACCAAATTCTAACGTAACCCAAACTGACTCTATGTTCGCCTCACTAACCTTTATTAGGCTAGATTTTATGCTATTCTTTACATACCCACCCCTCCCCCTTTCTTGCCTTCCCTGTCTTTTCTATATAAAGAGTACCCTAGTATTGCTATGTCCCAGTCATTTTTCTCATTATACCATGTCTCAGTAACAGCAACTAAATCTACACTATCAGTTGCCATTATTGCCACAAGTTCATGGATCTTATTCCCTAAACTGCGAGCATTTGTAGACATGACTCTAAGCTTATCATATTTTAACACACTTGCTACAGGCACCTTCTGTCCTTGTTTTGGGGGACAATTGGATTGATGTTTTATCACCCTCCTAGTTTAAATACATCCTAGCAAAACCTCTGAACTGCTCACTGAGAACATTTGTTCCCTTTTGAGAAAGATGCAAACCATCTTTTTTGTACAGTTTATTTCCATTTCAAACAGAGCTACCATGAGCAATAAAGCCAAATCCTTGCTCCCGACACCATTCACCAAGCCACAAGTTAAAGTCCCTAATACGCATCCGCCTGTCATTCTGAGTGTTATGCACAGGCAGAACTTCAGAGAATGACAATGTGGAAGCAACCTGCCGTATATCATTGGCAAAAACACTAAAAACTTCCTTAACCTCTGAAACCTCATTGCAAGCCAAGTCATTTGTCCCTAAATGGACAAGTACATCCAATTCCCCTTCCTGCTTTGCTTGCTTAACAATATTACCGATACGTCTCCTGTCTCTGTGAGCAGTAGCTCCGGGAAGACACCTCACAAGACCACCATTGTCCATCTCCACACCTCTTATGATGGAATCCCCCACCAACAACTGCTTTCTATTAGGCCTCACCATAGTCTTCAAGCCTCTCTGCACAACACCACTAGCCTCAGTGCCTCTCTGCACAACACCACTAGCCTCAGTGCCTCTCTGCACAACACCACTAGCCTCAATGCCTCTCTTCACAACACCACTAGCCTCAATGCCTCTCTTCACAACACCACTAGCCTCAATGCCTCTCTGCACAACACCACTAGCCTCAGTGCCTCTCTTCACAACACCACTAGCCTCAGTGCCTCTCTTCACAACACCACTAGCCTCAGTGCCTCTCTGCACAACACCACTAGCCTCAGTGCCTCTCTGCACAACACCACTAGCCTCAGTGCCTCTCTGCACAACACCACTAGCCTCAGTGCCTCTCTCCACGACACCACTACACTCTGAAAGTGCAGAAAATGAATTATGTAGAGCATAGGCAGTGATCAATTGGCAGGGAAGGGGTTAATTTTTTATTAGGACTGGGTAAACGGGCGAAACCTCAGTGTTGAGGTGGGGAGTTGACCTCACGGGACCGATTTATTAAATTTTTTAAGACTAAGGTTAGCTCCTATCCCTGAAAGCCTTCCTTAGACGGGGCTTGTCTCTTTTGTGAAGCCCCTAGTTAATGTTAATGGTTTCAAATTGTATTTGGTAGTCGTAATGAAAGCAGAGTGAAGCCTTGATGTTTGAAAAAACGGAAGCGCGTAATTTGTGAGAAACTTTTACCTTAAATCGCACTTGTAGTGATTGATGTAAACATGTTTGATGTAAGCTGTAAGTCAATGTACTTGAACATACCTAAAGTTAGTTTAACACCACATGACTATTGAAACGCAGTATTACTGTAACAGGAGGGTGATCAGTACTAAAATCTGAGTTGGTTAATGAAAGATACAAGCAAAACAGGTGGTTACTGTGTACAGTGCGCTTGCAAAATTTGTTTTTTGAAAGAAGCAGCTACACACTCTAGTGGGTTCCTCTTACTCTGACTATATACCGTAATGAACAAAATAAATCAGTAAGACAAAGGCGGCGATGGAATCGGCGTGAATAGGGACGTCACGTCACTTCTGATTACTCTAATAAATTGGAGGTGTGGAACCCAACCTCCCATCACCCTGGACTTTTGATTGGAGGATCGGTCTGGGGGAGGATTTACAATACCCGAACCCGGCAAGTTTAAAAACCAATCAACAAGGAAGTAAACTAACATACCGATTGAAAAAGCCCTCTGCCCGTGGGCGAAACGTATCTCGGAAGTTATTTGGACACTCTGTACTTTCTAATTTGTCCATTACTTTTATTTCATTTTATTTGTATATTTAAAGTTCCAATAAATTCAATATATTTTATTGGTTTCGTCCACTTCCTGCTGCAAAGAAGGGAAGGTGTCCCCTTTATAGACACCTAGGCTTGCAATCCAGAGTCAGGACTTATTGGCTCTTAACAAGGTGAGCAGAACAATCATCACTTTTTGCTATATAGATGTATTAATACGTAATACACTAGAGATTTTTTTCTCTTTTATCTCGTCCTTTGATGATATACACCACGGCAAAAGGGTCCAGTGTCACCAACAACACTACTGCTGTGATATGAGCCTGTCCCCCATCAATGTGTGTTCATATACCTATAATTAAGTCCTGTGTCTATACCATCTTTTGTGGATTTACACTATATTATTTTATTCTGTGTCTCCCTATATGTATTGAGTGTACATGCCAATTTTACACCCTATTTTATGCTCTGCACAGCGCTCCACTCCTTCTATTAGTATAGATTTGGGCTCAAACTCACATCTTACTGGTTAAAGAGTTTACCTGAACAGATTATAGCTAAAAGATTTGATTTTAAGAAAGGGTATTAATCACCGCATGGTGTAATCAAAACTGGATGTACTGTAAACCCACTAATGGGTCGCCAAGGTAATGAACAGTAAACCCAATTAATAAATTACCAGCAATATTTAGGAGTTTGTAAATCAACCTAATAGTACCTGCCACGTAACTGGCTAAGCGTAAATCTTTCTACATTTAATTATATGCATTTCTAATTTACACACATGTGATTTTAAACTGTTTTATAGATCACACAATAAGACAGATTTCAAATTTCTAAACACAATTCTATTGTGGGGTATTGTTTTGAACAGAAATCCACGAAGGATAAAACCCCCTGAAATGTATTATAGAGTAAATTAGAATTGAGCATTCGTTGATTTAATGCAGTTCGTCTGTTTTGCCTTTTCCTGTTCGGGAGTTATTGTATTCGAACCTCATACATTCAACTGCCGAACGAGGACCACCCCTGTACCCCATTAGGACGTTCACACCAGCATCTTAAGTAGGAAACCGCAAGGTAAGTAATCAATTAATACCCCTGGGTGGCCACCATTTTGAATAACCGAATGCTCCTACAGAGCACCGCATTTGTGGAACGACCTCCCTCACAAATTAAAATCTTCCCTAAGCCTAAAGTCCTTTAAGAGATTCCTCTCTACATACCTCAAAACAGAATGCACCTGTCATGGTTAATTATATATTTCCTACCTGTTCTATGTTAAATTTTGTATATATTGTATATTAATATTGTTTTTGTATTTTATTGTACACTAACTGTAACAATGCAATGATTTGTGGACCCAGGACATACTTGAAAACAAGAGAAATCTCAATGTATCTTTCCTGGTAAAATATTTTATAAATAAATAAATATGGTCGACACAGAATGGCGGCCATTTTGTCTCCCGTACTTGGTCGTCAAGTGCCTGGAACTCTTTTTGTCCAGGCACTCGCATGAACCCGGGAAAAGTTTAGACCGCTGCACATACTATTTCCCGACCAACTATGAGAATGATGTTTGGGAGATGGAAACTACCGAACAGGGGGAGCATTCGTACCCTGGATTAAGACAATCCCTTGCACGGTGTTCGCACAGGAATCCCCGAACAGAAATAACTTTAGTTTAACATGGTGAGGAGAGATTCGAGAGTTTAGCTTTCCTATGTTTGTACGGGAGTTTGAATAGACTATGTTGAACGGAGAAACCAACAAAAAATGAATGGATAGGTTAGGGAATGGTTACACTCTTGAAATGCCCTTGTGATAAAACCCCTATTTTTGCTCTCCTTTTGCTGTGCTCATTCCCCGTCCGGGAAACTGGTATAAACTTTGTCTCTACCTCCCTCCTATTTGATATTACAAAGTACCGAACACCGACCACCCTTGGCTCATTAAGTACAAAGTGACCACAAGAATTAAGTGCTCTTTCTGTGTGGCTGCCTTTCGTACAACCGAACGCCACGAGGTGGTGAAACGGCGGCCATCTTGTCACACAAAAGCAGGCAGCAGGACTTGGTCGGCGAGTGTCTGGAACTCCGATGCGGACACTCGACGGCACAAACACGGGTAAAACTTTGCGAACGCCAGCTTCAATTGGTGTGCATACCAGAAGAGCGGTGTTCGGAACATTTGTTCGCATTGAAATCGCAAACAAACGCTACAAATGCACCAGGGGAACAGTATCTTTTTATGCATTTTGGAGGTCCCGAATATGACTGACCGATACCTCTGAAACTGGAACTATTTTGGGCAGGTGCCTCGTAAGCGATCGGTCAAAACTCGCCGGTTGCGATTCGGCTGTGTTCGTGGGATCTGAGCGCAATTTGGACAACTTGGGCGCTCAGATCCAGGCCAGGATGTAAGAACTATGGGGGCTCTATGAAAAATATGCATTTTTGTATAATTTGTCTAGTCGTGGTGAGATGGCATTTTGGGGACATTCTGTGGATGTGTTGTTAGGAGTGTCAGGGGCGTGTTTTCTGTGTGCTTGAATTGTATAAAAGCTGTCCATTAAGCCTGAATTAAACACATTGAAGTTTGGAGAACCGGGAGCTATATTCACAACTACCATCACTAATGCACTTGGGAGATTCTGCACGGATTTACTCCGCTAGAGTACTGCGATCCGTTACAGCTCTATGTGTTTAAGAAATAGCAGTAAAAAGCTAAACTGGCATGAAAACCCATATGGAGTAAAGGGAATGTATAATAGATAACAGAGCCGAAACAATTGCAACGAAAGTGCAATTAATATAACTAAGAGAAAACTAAAGAATGTACACGAATAAAGTAACAAATGAACTCATGAAACCGAAGGAAACTGAGCCAATCCCCGTGGTTTTTAGGCCCAAACGGTTATTCCCACTTGTACACATATGTAAACGTGCCAGAAGCAGGAACTAACTGCAGTGGAGCCGGAGGTCCAGAACAGGAGCAGAGACCAGTTAGCAGCAGCGCAGGAAGGACCCAACCGGAAGTGTAGGTTGCCATGGATACCACGTCACTTGAACTGAAAACGGCACAGGAAACAGGGGAGATTGTGTTTTATAGGGATAACTTCTCCCACAAATACAGGCCTGGCCTTCTACACATATATCAATCACTGTTTACTAGATATGCCCTATATGAAAACATCCAAGCATTTATTTACACATTTTTTCCTTGACAAGATCTCTTGTCTACAGCCTTTGCAAACCCTCCCCTTCTAAACTGCCCAGACTTTCTGTGGCTGTCCAATCACAGACTTCCAATATAGCTCAATGAGAAGTCTTTACAAGGCAGGTGCCCTGGGCAATTGAGCCAGGGAGTGTAACAAGGCTAAAAAAAAGGAGGCAATTTTTATTGAAATCTGCACTTTTTGTAAAAAAAAAAAAAAGACACTTCACACATAAAGCATTTCAGCAAGCTCAAGTGCTTAGGATCCAGAGTGTCCCTTTAACCCCTTAAGGACCAAACTTCTGGAATAAAAGGGAATTATGACATGTCACGTGTCCTTAAGGGGTTAAATAGCTCTGACAGTCAGAGTTATTTGCTAAAGTAAGAATGTAAAAAGTGAATTTCAAAGTTAAAGCGGAACCGTCACCCGATGTAAAGTCCATCTATGCCCCCAAGCTACTTTTACACCTTAAGACCTCCTTGGTGCCGCAATCTGCCATTATGTAAGATTGCAGCATCTGGCTATGTCATTTATTCCCCATAGAGGGGTGTGCGCCAAATACAGGCTTTAGGCATGGTGAATATAGGAACAGACACTAACACTGGCTTAAAACCGACTCTTGACATTACATAAGAGTCAGCATTGAGGAGCAGTGACACACCGGAACTGGACAAGACGTGAAGTTGGAGGGAGTCGAGTACTTGAATCTGGGACCAACGACAAAATTGACTAAAACTCCACCATTACTAGTTTTACATAAGGAAAAGTAGTCCCAACTTTTCTTTATGTATAACTATGAAATAAAGTGTGATGGAGATGATTGGCAAAAATATAAAAAATAAAACTATCAAAAATTTAAAAAAGTCAGCCATGCTTTCTGTTAGGTACTCTGGCCTTAACTTTGAAATTCTCAAAATTCTCTTAGAATTCACTTAGTAAATAACCCCGAGTGTTTTGTAAAGGCTGCCCCGGGAGAGGTTATCCTACAAAAGAGTAACATCAAATCTAAACATCCTCTATGAAAGAGCAAGAGGATAATATTATTATAAGTTACAATACGTGTGTGTGTGTGTGTGTGTATATATATATATATGTAGCGGAATGCAGTAAGCCTGTCCTGTAACATGCCTGTGTGACTGTATTCGGTATATTTTGCCTGTGTTAATTTTCCTATTCGTATATTTTCTGTGTGAATTGTATGCTATTCGGTAGTTTCCATCCGTACCATATGCATATGGAAACTACCGAACTGAGGGACCATCCCAGAGAGAAGTGTGTTAGCAATTAAGGTTCGCATACTTTCTAAAACCGCAAGTTAACAAGCTCGTTAGGATTGTATCTGGGTGGCCGCCATTCGGCATGCGTACACGTGGCGGCGGCCATCTTACGCATGAAAATCTCAGCGGTGTTTGGTCGTCGAGTGTCTGGAACTCAAATCGGACACTCAAACAACCGAACACCGCTGAGACCTCCAGAGCTCTGTAACTGCCGAACGGAGAGTCCTAACAAATCCCCATTCGGTAGAAACAAAGTACCGAATGAGGGAACCAATATCTAGGCGGATGGAAGTATGGATGGCAATTATAAGTGTATGTTTTAACTGGCGAACGGAGACCGACCGCAGGGCCCAAACTTATGGAACCCTTTTCGGATACCAACTCGTGTGCGGTCGGTCAAACTTCACCTCCTCGTAACTACCGAACCACTGGTCCGATCTGGGTGAATTTTGGATGTAATAGTCACCCAGATCAGGGCTACCTAGCGGTACCCTAATATTAATGTTATGTGATGGTTTAGGGGTACATCCAGGTTTGGGGTACAGTACTGTGCAAGTTAAGGGGATTATGAGTCACTCTGAGGGGAGGAGAGGTGTGGGAGGTAACAAGCACTGTATTGGTTACTGTCCTAATTAATGTGAATCCCTCCCTTGCATGGGAGCAGGCTTTATAAGAAACCCTGGAATAAATGATTGTCAGTTCTACTCCTGAAACTGTGTGTCGTCCAGTTATTGGGAGTGCTGTGGGGATATTGCTGTACCTTTTTACCTGCTGGAAACCCTGCTGTGGATTTACTAATGACTTGTTCCTGAGCCTCCCTAGGATCTTAAGTGGAGAATAGCTGCGAGAAATCAGCTCTCCGCTACAATATATATATATATATATATATACACACACACACACACACACACATCCATACACAATGTGTGCTGTGTGATACAAACGGTTTTTGGAATTTGCAAGATCTCTGTACAGAACTACATTTATACATTTACATATTATACACTTACAGTTTTACCAATCTACATGTATGTACAGGACCAGCCTCTGTGATTAGAGGCATTAAAACAAAATATGTCACGAGTACCCAAAGTCCTCTGCGAGTACTGATTTTGGGGAAGTCTATAAGTCATAGAACTGTAATCTAAAGGGTTTCATCAGCCATTCTGGGCATACATCTCTCTAGCAGTTCCGATACACTGAAAGAATTAAAAATTTGGACCTGGATTCACAGTGTACTAGTCAGACTACAACTAATCTGCACTGCACCAGTTCAATTAATATTATCCTACAGTGTACAAGTAGTACCAACACTTTGATACAACGTGCCAGCTTCATCACAGTGTATGCCTGCTTATTCTTTTGTTGTGCACAGCAAGTCCCTGAGCTACCTTGCTCCCTCATTAACTTGCCAGCAAGTAACTGTACCAACAGGACTTAAATGCTAGCAGGTTCACACTTATAAATTCTTCTTGTGTATTATGCTTTCTACATCATATACCGGCTCTGGTGACCCTGGCACTGCCCTCAGACTGCACTACAGCAGTTACCATGGCACTGCCCACCGACAGCCCCATAGCAGCCACTTTCCCAGGCACCACCCTCTGGTGGCAGTAGAGCAGCTATTCTTCCTGACACTTCCCTATGAATGTACTACAGCAGCCACATTGCCTGGCACTGACAATCAATGGCACTATAGCAGTTATTTTCCCTGGTACGGCCATCTGACAGCACCAGAGCTGACACTTTAACTTCACAATTGTAGCTACTTATCCTGACACTGCTTTCCCACACCACATCAAACCAACAGTTACACAGTAATCTCCTTTAATCATGCACCTTTCGGATTACTGCTTTATTGTTGGATGTGCCGTAGGCATAGTGCCCTATGCTAGTCTCATTAGGATGGGCCTAACCATGTCCTCCTTGTGAAAGTTCCTGCCACTTGGCACATTGGTGCTTCTCACTGTTCCACTCGGCCACCTGTACGATTGCAGCAGACATTCTTGCAGGGGTTCTCAGTGGGATGCTCAGAATTCAAGTACCCCTCATTGCCCTCTTCCTCTGAACCCAGCAGGGTCTGGGCAGCTGGCTGGGACACTTTGCAGCTGAAATGCAGCCTCTCCCCCGTGTGGATTCTCTGGTGTCGGACCAAGTTGTGCTTTTTAAAAAAGCTGCCCCCACAAACTAGACAAGGGAAAGGGCGCTGCCCACTGTGGATACCCTTGTGTCTCTCCAAGTTAGGTTTTTGGATGAAGCTGTCACCACACACATTGCAACGAAATGGGCGTTCTCCAGTGTGGATTTTCTGGTGTCGGCTTAAATACTGACGACTACTGAAGCCTTTGCCACAGTCAGTACACATGTAGGGCCTCTCTCCTTTTGGGTTAGAATGAACTTTCTGGTGGGCTTGAAGATGTGGCTGGGCCACAAAGCTTTTCCGGCACTGGTCACAGGAGAAAGGCTTCCCCCCAGACCCACAGCTTCCACCTCCATTTTGGTGAGCACGTTGGTGTGTCAGTAGGTGTGAACGGCATGCAAACCCTTTACCACATTCGGCACAGCTGTGAGGACGCTCCATTGAGTGAATCAATTCCTGGTGCCTGAGTAAAGTCTTCCTTTGGGCAAAGCTCTGCTCACATCGATCGCATGGAAATGGAGTTTCACCAGTGTGCCGCCTACGGTGAGTCACAAGGTGCTGTTTTCGGCTAAAGCTTTTACCACAATCAGTACAAGTAAATGGCCTTTCTCCTGTGTGCACCCGGCAGTGTGTGATCAGATCAGCCTTACGGTTAAAGCTTTTACCACAAAGATCACAAGAGAAGGGTCTCTCCCCAGTGTGCAAGCGCTGGTGAGTCTGATAGTTACCTTTGTGGTTAAATTGAATACCACAATGCTCACAGGAAAATAGTTTTTCACCAGTGTGTATACGTTGGTGTCCCACTAGATGATGGCGGTAGTGAAACCTTTTCCCACAGACCTCGCAGGGGTAGGGCCTTTCCCCTCGATGAGTACGCTGATGGCTGGTAAGGTGCGATTTGCGAATGAAGGTGCGGTGACAATCTGTACAGGAGAAGGGCCGCTCTACACTTGTTCGCTCATCCTGCCGTAGCCCTGAGGTAAACATCTGGGATGCTGAGTTGGGAAGGAAACGCCTCTGAGAAGAGCTGAAAGAGTCTGGATGAAGAGAGCCAGACAGGAAGCTTGAAGCCAAAGCAAAATCAGGACCTGAGGAAGAAATTTTTTAAATTATTTAATTTGTGAAATGTTCCTTCCCTCACACAAGAAAGTCTTGCCCCTAATAAAAGGCACGAAGAGACAAGGTTTACACAAAGCATGGAAAGATGCTGAAAAGATTTTTAGCAAGCAATGAGGAACAACAGACGGCCACTCATAATGTGTCTACCTTCCAGCCAGTCACTTATCTTATTAAGGATCACAATTCATTAAACTGCAGGGGATTTTAAGGGACAATTCAGGGGGTATGGTCACTTGTGATGAAGTTAGCCTAACTCAGACTGGCAATTAATAAAACATTGGTTCTATGGCAATAGGATTACGCTTTGTACCATCACACACAGCCAGTGCATGTAGGATAGAAATCACATCAGGGACAGCCAACACATATCAGACAGCACTCATATCACACAAATCCAGTGACCACATTAAACCACAGACAGTATGTCAGAAAGCCACATAATATCCCCAGAGAAGTAGGACCCCAATGTATACCTCTATAGTGGTATTCGCCATGGTCAGATCCTGGGGACAGAGTTATCTCATCATCTGCTTCTTCTTTTACTATAATGTTCAGCTCAGGTTCCTCTGAGGAGAAAAGGAGAAAACTCTTAAAACACTATAGTGGCCAGTGGCACTGTAATCAGCATGCAGTACCCCTGCCAGTGTGTATTAACCACCCAATACGCTCTCTCACCATCAAGTTTATCATGGTGCTCGTCCCACGTCCAGTGTGAGGGCGACTCCTCTGTTTCCAGATCTAACCAACTGGTTCTTCGAATCAGCAGTCCTGGCAACAAAATAAATTCCAATCAGTTCACAGCATTTCGGACAAACTGAAACACACAAGGATCAGGGTACCACCTTCAGCCACCTCTCCTACTGCATGGTGACACAGACAGAAGGAGCTATGGGACACGGAGTCTGTCCCTCCCACTGCAGGGTGACACAGACAGAAGGAGCTGTGGGACATGGAGTCTATCCCTCCCACTGCAGGGTAACACAGACAGAAGGGAGCTATGGGACACGGAGTCTGTCCCTCTTACTGCAGGGTGACACAGACAGAAGGGAGCTATGAGACACAGAGTATGTCCCTCCCACTGCAGGGTGACACAGACAGAAGGAGCTATGGGACACGGAGTCTGTCCCTACCACTGCAGGGTGACACAGACAGAAGGGAGCTATGGGACACGGAGTCTGTCCCTCCCACTGCAGGGTGACACAGACAGAAGGAGCTGTGGGACACGGAGTCTGTCCCTCCCACTGCAGGGTGACACCGACAGAAGGAGTCTGTCCCTCCCACTGCAGGGTGACACAGATAGAAGGAGCTATAGGACACGGAGTCTGTCCCTCCCACTGCAGGGTGACACAGATAGAAGGAGCTATAGGACACGGAGTCTGTCCCTCCCACTGCAGGGTGACACAGATAGAAGGAGCTATAGGACACGGAGTCTGTCCCTCCCACTGCAGGGTGACACAGACAGAAGGAGTCTGTCCCTCCCACTGCAGGGTGACACAGATAGAAGGAGCTATAGGACACGGAGTCTGTCCCTCCCACTGCAGGGTGACACAGACAGAAGGAGCTGTGGGACACGGAGTCTGTCCCTCCCACTGCAGGGTGACACCGACAGAAGGAGTCTGTCCCTCCCACTGCAGGGTGACACAGATAGAAGGAGCTATAGGACACGGAGTCTGTCCCTCCCACTGCAGGGTGACACAGATAGAAGGAGCTATAGGACACGGAGTCTGTCCCTCCCACTGCAGGGTGACACAGACAGAAG
Organism: Pelobates fuscus; assembly: GCF_036172605.1. Lineage (NCBI taxonomy): Eukaryota > Metazoa > Chordata > Amphibia > Anura > Pelobatidae > Pelobates > Pelobates fuscus. The sequence goes on along the minus strand of NC_086320.1, from coordinate 389,773,121 downwards.
GAGCTGTGGGACACGGAGTCTGTCCCTCCCACTGCAGGGTGACACAGACAGGTGGAACTATGGGATACGGAGTCTGTCCCTCCCACTGCAGGGTGACACAGACAGGTGGAACTATGGGACACGGAGTCTGTCCCTCCCACTGCAGGGTGACACAGACAGAAGGAGCTATGGGACACGGAGTCTGTCCCTACCACTGCAGGGTGACACAGACACACAGACAGAAGGGAGCTATGGGACACGGAGTCTGTCCCTCCCACTGCAGGGTGACACAGACAGAAGGAGCTGTGGGACACGGAGTCTGTCCCTCCCACTGCAGGGTGACACCGACAGAAGGAGTCTGTCCCTCCCACTGCAGGGTGACACAGATAGAAGGAGCTATAGGACACGGAGTCTGTCCCTCCCACTGCAGGGTGACACAGATAGAAGGAGCTATAGGACACGGAGTCTGTCCCTCCCACTGCAGGGTGACACAGATAGAAGGAGCTATAGGACACGGAGTCTGTCCCTCCCACTGCAGGGTGACACAGACAGAAGGAGTCTGTCCCTCCCACTGCAGGGTGACACAGATAGAAGGAGCTATAGGACACGGAGTCTGTCCCTCCCACTGCAGGGTGACACAGACAGAAGGAGCTGTGGGACACGGAGTCTGTCCCTCCCACTGCAGGGTGACACCGACAGAAGGAGTCTGTCCCTCCCACTGCAGGGTGACACAGATAGAAGGAGCTATAGGACACGGAGTCTGTCCCTCCCACTGCAGGGTGACACAGACAGAAGGAGCTGTGGGACACGGAGTCTGTCCCTCCCACTGCAGGGTGACACAGACAGGTGGAACTATGGGATACGGAGTCTGTCCCTCCCACTGCAGGGTGACACAGACAGGTGGAACTATGGGACACGGAGTCTGTCCCTCCCACTGCAGGGTGACAGACAGGAGACAGTTATGTGATACATGTTATTTATTTTCTCACCAACTGAAGTTACTAGCTCAAAATTCTCCATCATAACTTCTTTGTACAGTTCTTTTTGCCATTCTTCTAAATATTCCCATTCATCCTCTGAGAAGTACACAGCCACATCATCAAAATTCACTGGCATCTGAAAATGAAAACATTTTACGTACAATTAGAAGAACACTGATAAAGTAAATTGATGCTTCACTTACATGTGTATATTTCAATGCCTGTTCACCTATAGCTATTTACAGATGGAAACATATATACAGACCTCAAGGGCTATTAAAGGATCTCTCACTTCATTCCAATAAAGTTGTTATAGTTGTTATAGTGCTAGCTTACCTTTAGGAGTTAAACCGTTCACGGGTAGTTAAACCCTAAAGTCTTCTCACGAGCATGTTTAGTTCTGCCCCTGTCCTTCTGCTTCTCTAAAATGCTTCAACCAGGAAGCCTCAGACTGCCGCGCCAGGGACCTACTGGCATTATAACAACTTAATTTGGATAAAGTTGTAATGGTACCCACAGGTTCCCTTTAAAGTGACACAGTTAGAACTGAACACAGTAAATACAAAACACCTTTAACTTAAAGGAACACTTAAGGGTCAGGAACACAAACCAGTATTCCTGACCCTGTAGTGTTAAAACCAGACTGTAACGGCACCCTGGGCATAAAAGAGGTTAAACGCCGTTTAGATGATATTCCCTTTCCAGATACACAGGCAGCTACCAAAGACACCAATCTGCCGAACAAGAAACCATACGAATGCCGTAAACAGCTGAACCGGAACCATACGAATGCTGTAAACAGTCGAATAGGAAAAACCATACGAATAGGTTTACACTCCTAGCAGTCAAACTGGAACAGCATACAATAAATCCCCCCAAGAACGAGACAAGGCTCCGTTTTGAGGGTCAAGCAGGAACAGACAGAGCTGTGGGTTTATTGTTCTTATATACACATTATTACCACCCACAGGGTTTTGGAAAACAACCAATAAACACGTACAATACACTCAGACACTCCCACACAAAATCCTCCCCTCTGCCTGTGATACAATTACCTTACACAATGGGTAATGTAATTATCACAGGCAGAGAAATACAGTTTTTCCACATTATTCATAACTTTAAAAGTATACATCACATTCACATAACACTTACATTTTCAGCATCAGCATACTCCAAATACAAACATACGTCAAAATCATACAAATTGGTCCATTGGTTCAAAGATAAATCGAAGTCCTTTGTGACCAAATGAAGCATGGCTTTTCTGTCCAAAACCAGTTCCACAGAGTCTTCTATCCTGGAGATAATTGGGAAGTAATCAAATTATTTCCAAGGACAGAGGCAAAACTCCATTAAACACATGGAAGCAAAAGACAATACAATACATAAAAATACATGACTGTGCAGCTATTGCATAAAACAGGTACATTCAACATATCCCCAGATAGCTTAGATCTGAGCGCACTAGATCTGAGCGCACATGATTACTGAATGGTGCTCAGATCTCATACATACAGTTCAATTGCCATGGAGCCAAAGTCTTTCACATAGTCTTTCGTTATACAAATGGGCTCCATGGCATAGCTATCTGGGGTATCACTGCTCAAATAGGGCAAGCACCGAATGACCCGGCTGTAATGGATCGACGGGCACCCTGACTGGGTACCTCCGTTAATGGATGCTCCTAGCGCTTCCTGAGGGCTCCAAGCACTCCAGCCGACACCATAACCACCGTAGACTCCTCCAGAGAGCAAAACAGGAACACGCCCTTACAAGAGCTTAGCAGTGATTTAGCAAGGGAGTATGACAAGCATAGCAATCCCTTGTAGCAGATTCCCCCAATAAGAGACGGCAATCCAAATTAAGGGGGGAAGTAGAACTCAGGTTTAATGGCACACACTCTGCTTTTATGCAATTCTCCCCTGCAAGGGAGACGCCCACATACAATTATACATTACCCAATCACACACTGGTTACATCCCAGACATCTCCTCCCCTTAGCCTGAGAGGTAACCCAATTATACATACAGTTTAAACATACTTTTTACCCAACTTTCATAACTCTAAAACCATACATCCAATATTAATAACCGTTACATATTATTAATCAGCACATTCCAAATACAAACATACTCAAAAATCATTTGAATCCGTTCAGCCGTTCGGGAGATAGATATAAGTCACCTCTGACCGACGGCAAGCACATTTTCATGCCCAAAAATAGTTCCATGGATTTGGGCTGTGCGGTCGGTCTATTTTCCACCGAGAAAATGACTAAGTCCCATTCGAACGAGCGTTCGAATCTTCGAACAGGACTTAGTCTCCAGCCGCGGTGTCGAAGAAGGTACGGGTCAGCGGTGTTCGTGCAATTGGGTAGCCGCAAACCGTTCCATAGATTTATGAAGAGAAAATGACTGCAGGGTTAGATACAACTGACCCTAGAGTCAAAAAAGAAGGACTAGATGGGCAACAAATAATGGGCATAACCCAGAGCAATGATTAATAGAAATCGTTTCTTTAATTGCAACACATCAGGTGTTGTATACTTATTGACCTGTGAATGCAAAAAAAATATGTGGAAAAATGTTTTGCCCTTTTAAGAAACGAATACAGGAACACATCAGATCATGCAAATATTCGACTGAAAACCCTACCTCAAGACACCTCAGTGAATGCCATAATAGTGACTCTAAGGGGTTACGATTCTGTGGTCTGGAACTGGTCAAAAGGAACCCCAGGCGAGGTTATGATAAATTTCTTAGACAAAGAGAATGCTTTTGGATTTATCAACTTAAAACTCTGAGTCCAAAAGGCCTCAACAAAGGATTTTCTTCCTCCCCTTTCCTATAATTACTGTGACCAGAATATACATATACAGATACTAATAAACACCCCCTTCCACTTTTTTTGACTACTATTAATTGTATATATATATATATATATATATATATATATATATATATATATATATATATATATATATATATATATATATATATAGCTTTATCTTATAGTATTTTCTCTTCAATATTTGGTAATTTCTTATTTATTTAAACTTCCCATGGTTACAAGTACATATAATTTATTTCATCTACAACCATATACTTGCCCAAGTACCGACACTGTATTATACTTTTCTCAATTTTAATATTTTATATATACACATATATATACACACATATACACATATATATTTCACTATTACCACAGACACCATAGGGATATATTTACTCTTTAAAATAGCCATATACATTTGGGCTTCATGTGCAGAAACTAAGAGAATACATAAGCCGATCAAGAGTTTGTCTTGACGCTTATGGATGTATACATGTTCCCCCCGGTCACTGCCCGATCGAGCAACTTTTGGCTCCTTCCCCTCCCGTGACGTGGCGCTACACGATTGGCCACATGACGTCACGTAAGGGGTTGGCTTTGTATCCTTTAAAAGCCTTGGCGGACTTTGAGTCACCTTACCGCTCTTGACAAAGGCGCCACATAGCGCCGAAACGCGCGTCGAGTAGGACGCTAGGCTTAGGCTTATCTATACTTTTATATCACCATGGGTTGTCAGTTCTTGGATGTCTAGATATATTTTTTCCTGTGAGATGAATATTAAGGACTAGGGTATATTATAGACTCTATAGACCTTTCTACCGGGTTAGCAGATGTAAGCAAGTTAGCAACTATTTGCCTCTGTATCTCTCCTAGCATACTGCCCTTCACTATTGCAACAATGTATCCCGATCTAGAAAATTAGCTACGAGGATACTATATGTGCGTGAATAAGGGGAGTTATACTTTTTTCTAACTTCTCTTATCTAGTATATGGGTTTCTAAGCTGTTTATTATTTTTGTAAGTTGAGGCATTGGGGAAGCTATATACGTGGGGGAATTTAAGCATAAGACCCACTTTAAGGCATTTCTCTCTCCACGGACTATATTATGATCTTAAACTGTTTTTCGCCTACCTACCTATTACTAACAGCATCTGAGAACCCTCCACTAAACAAGTATATAGGACTGAGCCCTGACTCAGACTACAGGGAGGACACTGTCTGTTCTGTGTCTCTCCCACAATAGTAGTTCTGAACTACTTATGCAGACACTCTTTGCCTATACACTTTTCTATGCTAATCTATTTGCAGGCTAACCTCAAGGTATTTTCTACTGGTCTAATTGCCCCATAGTATCTTTTACATTGATACTTATTTACTTTATGAACTCTCTATTAAGGTAACCAAGTCTCACAAGCTAGACTTTATCTAAGACTCATACCCAGTGTATATAGCACAATTTTTCTCACGGTTCTTTTCTTTTTCACTTACTTAGGGTGCAGTAACTTAGGCTATTTATCATTTACTTTTTAATATATGTATCAATATATGTTTCTCTATTAAAGATTTATTTTTTTTACTCCCTATACCAGGGGATTTATACTATATACCATTGTGTATGGGCACACCCTCTGTCAGCGTGTTTTGGAAGTAGGACTCTTGCTCCCCCTTCCAGAAACTCTGACTTTTGGGAATTCTTTCTAGTTCCATAGATTTGGCTGCACACACCGCTGACCACGTTCGAATAAGTTAAAATGGCCGCCGCCACTTCGACGACTTCGGCACTTCGACTGCATCCCAAGTGCCAGTTTAAAAGTTGTAACACTGCTCCAAAGTAATTAAAGGGCCAGGAACAGCATTATACAAATCCATCGTGCCCAAATACAGTTCTTAAAGGGTTAATACATCCCAGGGCCATAGTCGCAGGGCAGGAGGCTAGCAACCAGGCTTCTCCAGTGTACAGTGGTGAGGTTGGTTCTGCCACACTGGCTTTCGTGTCTTTGCAGGGGAAAATCAAGCATTTCAACATGGGGCCATAGTCTAAAGGCAGCAGGCGGGCAACCAGGCTCCTCCAATGCACAGTGGCGAGATTGGTCTTGTCACACAGACCCTCTGTAACAGATCCCTACCAACCTCTGGTGGATGTGAAACAAACAAGGGAATTACAACTTACACATCCATTCGTTCCATTCCTCTGTTCGTCTGGTTCCGTGCGAATTTCACGTGTAATGCAGAGGTGGCCGCCATTTCGGGACTTTCCACGTGTTCGCGGCCATCTTGTGTGCGAACAGCGGTGTTTGCCTGTAACCGCATGGAACTGAAAACGGATACGCAAACAGGCGAACACCGCTGAATCCTCCAGACCTCCATAAGTTCGTACGGAAACTACCGAACGTCCCCTCGTTCGGTAGTTATATGCAATCATCTATGGGGATTCCAGCGAACCCCGCGATTCGCATGGATGGCCAGAGTATCATACCTTTTTACCGTGCGAACGGAGACCGACCGCAAGGCCAAAACTCATGGAACTAATTTCGGCTAGTTGGTCTGTGCGGTCGGTCAAAACTTTGGAACGTTGTATCTCCCGAACTGTACATCCGAATGGGGTGATTTTTGGATATATTGTCCCCCTGAAGGAGAGCTATCCAGCGCTACCGGATTTAAAGCTGTACCCCCTGTTTTTGGGGTACATCCAGAACTGGTGGAAAAATGTGGACATTTTAATTGGGTTATGTAGTTATCTGAGGGGAGGAGACGTGGGGGTGTTACCATCTGTATTATTGGTTGTTTTCATCCTCCCCCTGGGAGTGTTCTGTGTGTATCTATTTCTAATAAAAAGCAGGCTGGGTGTTCCAGTCCTCAGTTCATCTTGACCCTTCAAAACGTAGCCTCGTCTCGTTCTTGGAAGGGGATTATTTGGGAATATTATTCTGCTCCTGTTTACAGCTGAACCTGCTCCTCACTCTGGATATCGTGGATGGGATTACATCAGCCTACTTCTCCACAGCAGCTTGCAGGGAAAAAGGACACCTTCAACGGCAGAAACCCTCTCTCTATCTGGGTAGCCGTTACATTGGTGGCAGCGGTGGGATGGTTCTTTTTTGCCCAAGGAGCAAGTGCTGAATGGAGTCTCAGTATGCCAAGCTGAAAAGACCCACACTGAAAGATCTATTGGAAAATCGTGGTAGGAGTGCTAGTAACAGACCAAGGAGAGAGCTGATAGCTGACCTACTGGAGCTGGACGAAATGGATAGATCCATGGAGGTAACTGAACCTATTGCACCGGTCAGCGAGAACGATGTACTCACTGCTATTGTACAGCGAAGATTAGCATTATATCCGGAAAGGACCACGGAGCTATTAGACAGACTGTTCAAGAACGCAAAAGAGGAGATCGAGACTAAGAGGAGGCAAGACACGGAACATGTATTGGCGCAACAAGCTAGTACACATATAGTTCCTACTCCTCCTCCCGTTGCTGCAGGGAGGAAAATACCATTTACTGCATTTAAAGCGTTTGCAGAAAATGAGGAAGAGATTGATGGGTATTTGGCAGATTTTGAGCGGCAGTGCTCACTGCACCAGATACCCCCAGACCAATGGGTTACTATTCTGGCTGTAAAACTTTCAGGAAAAGCAAATGAGGCTTTTCGGGCACTCACGGCCGAAGATATCACACAATATCAGCGGGTGAAAGCCGCACTACTCACCCGATACGCAGTCACCCCAGAGGCGTATCGCCGTCGCTTCCGGGAGTCCAAAAAGAAGGCAGCGGACTCCCACATGGAATGGGCAAACAAGCTACAAAGGGTGGCATCACATTGGATGCAAGGGTGCAATGCTAACACCGGAGAAGAAGTGCTACAATTGTTCCTGATGGAACATTTCTTCCAAGATTTGGCGGCAGATACACAGGATTGGGTGAGAGATCGCCGCCCAGCCAACTTAAATGAGGCAGCACGACTAGCGGACGAATATGTGGAAACGAGAAAAGTGAGCCAAGGTACTACGCGACCAGCACCTAGAACAGAGGCCCGCAACCCAACCCACGCTGCACGCACAGAATTCCGGGCCCCGGTACCCCCAGGACCTCCACGTCCTCAAGGGTCTAACAACCACCCCCGGGAATCCTACAGAGTGACGTGTCATCGCTGCGGCAACCTGGGACATATTGCCCGTGTTTGCCCGTTGGGATCAGCCAATAATAATTGGAGGCGCACATCTAACACCGAAAGCCCATCTTCACGCCCCGCTGCTGCTCATTGCCTGGAGATTGAAGGGAGCCCTGAGGAATGCCTGGGAATATTATATGAGGCCAACCCCATACAAGCGGCTTCCCCAGATAATCGCCAGCACCACCGTCAGGAGGTGCGTGTAAATGGACAGATAGCACAAGGCCTAAGGGACACTGGCGCTACCATCACCTTAATACAAAAGCATCTGGTGAAACCAGAACTTGTGTCTAACCGTACTGTTGCTGTTCGGGTCGCAGGGGGGGCTGTTTTTCGCTTACCCACCGCCCGGGTACACTTGGATTGGGGAGTCGGGTCAGGAAAGACCACGGTGGGCATTATGGACAACCTACCCGCTGAGGTCGTGTTGGGCAATGATATTGGCCCTCTAGCCTCGGCCTTTTTACCCACTACTGCTGCGGCTTGCCCCGTGACCACCCGCTCACAGACCCGTATCGAGGACGATCCGCCAACAGGTCGGGAGACCCAGGTAAGCCACCGACAGACACCTAGCAGTGACACTACAGATAGACCGCTAGCTTGGGACACCCCAGAGGAGTTTGGGAGGGAAACTAGACAGGACCCCACCCTCCGAAAGTACCGAGAACTAGCTGACAATAGAGGGGATGAGCGGGAACGTTTTATATGGGAGGGGGACAGATTATACAGATTAACCGAAGGCAGGAAGAGAGGCTGTGCTCCTTCGCAGAAGCGCCAATTAGTGGTACCTAGAAAGTACCGATTGGAGCTTCTCCGAATTGGCCACGACATTCCGTTAGCAGGACATCTAGGGGGTAACCGCACAACCTACAGAATCACTCAGACCTTCTTTTGGCCAGGAATCTCGAAGGACGTGCGCCGTTACTGTAGCACGTGTGATGTATGCCAGAGGGTGGGGAAGAGAGGGGATCATCCGAAAGCTCGACTGTCCCCTATGCCTGTGATCGAGGAACCATTTAGCAGGGTGGCAGTCGATCTAGTAGGACCCCTACCTAACCCCAGTCCCTCTGGTAAGAAATACATTCTTACCGTGGTGGACTATGCCACCCGCTACCCAGAAGCCGTCGCTCTGACGAATATCCAGGCTGACACTGTCGCCAGTGCGCTAGTCGGGATATTCACCAGAGTAGGATTTCCCCAGGAAATCTTGTCGGACAGAGGGACCCAGTTTACCGCAGACTTAACCCAGCAGTTGTGGAAGGTCTGTGGTATTAAGCCCCTACTTAGTTCACCGTACCACCCCCAGACTAACGGTCTCTGTGAACGCTTTAATGGTACCCTAAAGCAATTGCTACGGACCTTTACGGCGGAATACAGAGACTGGGAGCGATTTTTGCCACACCTCCTGTTTGCTTACCGGGAGGTACCGCAGGAGTCCACTGGGTTCTCTCCCTTTGAACTGCTCTATGGACGGAGGGTGCGAGGCCCTCTCGACCTCATCCGAGAGCACTGGGAGGGAGAGACGGAACACGAAGGTGTCCCCATCGTACCATATGTGCTAGAAATGCGGGACCGTATGGAACAGTTAGCCCGGATGGCCCGGGATCATCTCCATGCGGCCCAGGGTCGGCAGAAACATTGGTACGATCGGAACGCTAGGCTGAGAACATTCCAGGTAGGACAGAAAGTTCTAGTACTTAAACCCGTTCGAGGAAATAAATTGCAGACCTCCTGGCAAGGCCCCTACAAAGTAGTAGCCCAGGTCTGTGACACCACCTATATCATTGCCAGTAGCAAGGACGAAAAGATACAGAAGTCCTTTCATATAAACCTATTAAAGGAATACCAAGAACGGCCCGAAGACATAGCCGCCATATGCATCCCCGCCACTGAGGACCCTGACAGTCTCCCCATCCCTGATCTATTAGCCAACCCCGAGTCCAAAACTCTGCTTAATACAGTACAGCTAGGGGAGCGATTAACTCCCCCAGAACGAGAACAACTCCAGCAACTACTAGTTGAAAAGAGATTAACCTTTTCCCAGGAGCCAGGTTACACACCTGTAGCGACCCATTACGTAGAAACCCCAGGACAAGCCCCGCTCCGACAAACCCCCTATAGAATTCCCGAGGCTGTAAAAGAAGAGATGAGGAAGGAGATTCAGGAGATGTTAAAACTAGGGGTTATAGAGCCATCCGACAGTCCCTGGGCATCTCCCGTCGTCCTAGTCCCCAAAAAGGACGGGACGACCCGGTTCTGTGTCGATTACCGACGCCTCAACGACCGGACTGTGACAGACGCATACCCCATGCCCCGAGTAGACGAGCTATTGGATCGCATTGCCAGGGGACGCTATCTGACCACCATTGACTTGTGCAAGGGGTACTGGCAGATTCCCCTGGCCAAGGACGCGATCCCTAAGTCGGCGTTTGTCACCCCGTTTGGCCTGTACCAGTTTAAGGTCATGCCTTTCGGGATGAAAAACGCCCCAGCTACTTTTCAGCGCTTAGTGGACCGCCTCCTTGATGGCTTCCAGGACTTCGCTTGCGCATACCTGGATGACATTGCGATCTATAGCGAGACTTGGGGGGAACACCTACAACACATAGAGACTGTGTTGGATCAGATTAGGGCCGCCGGCCTAACTCTAAAGCCGGAGAAGTGTAACTTTGGCATGGCTGAAGTCCAGTATTTGGGACACCGGGTGGGGTGTGGGAAACAACGACCAGAACCCGCTAAAGTAGAGGCCGTAGCCAATTGGCCCACACCCCACACTAAGACACAAGTGTTAGCATTTTTAGGGACAGCAGGGTACTACAGGAGATTTGTCCCTGACTACAGCGCCATCGCCAAACCCTTGACAGATTTAACAAAGAAGAATTTACCTAGAGTAGTCCTGTGGTCTCCCGCCTGTGAAACAGCATTCCAAACCTTGAAACAAGCCTTGATCAATGCACCTGTTTTATCTGCCCCCGTCCCTAACAAAAGATTTGTCGTCCACACAGATGCGTCCATGTACGGACTGGGGGCAGTGCTAAGCCAGGTCGGCGAAGACGGGGGCGAACACCCTGTCGCGTATCTCAGCAGAAAACTGTTACCTAGAGAAGTGAGTTACGCGGCAGTGGAAAAAGAGTGCTTAGCCCTGGTCTGGGCCCTAAAGAAATTAACCCCATATCTGTACGGTCAAGAATTCACCTTAATTACTGATCATAACCCCCTTGTATGGCTGAACAGAGTAGCTGGAGATAATGGACGCTTACTGAGATGGAGTCTCGCACTACAGCCATACAATTTCTCCATCCAATACCGCCCTGGCAAGTTTAATGGGAACGCGGACGGTCTGTCCAGACAAACAGAACTATTGCCCTAACAAAGGACCGGACAGCCCCAAGTTGACCCGAAAAGGATCAATCCGGGTCTGCCGGAGTGTTCCACAAAAGGGGAGCAGTGTAACAGATCCCTACCAACCTCTGGTGGATGTGAAACAAACAAGGGAATTACAACTTACACATCCATTCGTTCCATTCCTCTGTTCGTCTGGTTCCGTGCGAATTTCACGTGTAATGCAGAGGTGGCCGCCATTTCGGGACTTTCCACGTGTTCGCGGCCATCTTGTGTGCGAACAGCGGTGTTTGCCTGTAACCGCATGGAACTGAAAACGGATACGCAAACAGGCGAACACCGCTGAATCCTCCAGACCTCCATAAGTTCGTACGGAAACTACCGAACGTCCCCTCGTTCGGTAGTTATATGCAATCATCTATGGGGATTCCAGCGAACCCCGCGATTCGCATGGATGGCCAGAGTATCATACCTTTTTACCGTGCGAACGGAGACCGACCGCAAGGCCAAAACTCATGGAACTAATTTCGGCTAGTTGGTCTGTGCGGTCGGTCAAAACTTTGGAACGTTGTATCTCCCGAACTGTACATCCGAATGGGGTGATTTTTGGATATATTGTCCCCCTGAAGGAGAGCTATCCAGCGCTACCGGATTTAAAGCTGTACCCCCTGTTTTTGGGGTACATCCAGAACTGGTGGAAAAATGTGGACATTTTAATTGGGTTATGTAGTTATCTGAGGGGAGGAGACGTGGGGGTGTTACCATCTGTATTATTGGTTGTTTTCATCCTCCCCCTGGGAGTGTTCTGTGTGTATCTATTTCTAATAAAAAGCAGGCTGGGTGTTCCAGTCCTCAGTTCATCTTGACCCTTCAAAACGTAGCCTCGTCTCGTTCTTGGAAGGGGATTATTTGGGAATATTATTCTGCTCCTGTTTACAGCTGAACCTGCTCCTCACTCTGGATATCGTGGATGGGATTACATCAGCCTACTTCTCCACAGCAGCTTGCAGGGAAAAAGGACACCTTCAACGGCAGAAACCCTCTCTCTATCTGGGTAGCCGTTACACCCTCCTTCCCCTATAAATATAGCAAAATCTTACCTTTATTACAGGCTGCTGCTGTCTCTGCCCCTGATCTGCCTGCTTGGCTAACATCATTAGAAGGGGTGTTCTGAGACAATCAAAATGCTTCCCCATAGGATTGGCTGAGATGGTCAAGGAGACAGATCATGGGCTGAGCCAGCACAAGCCAAACACAGCCCTGGCCAATCAGCATCTCCTCATAGAGATACATTGAATCAATGCATCTCTGTGCGGAAAGTTTAATGTCTGCTAGCAGAGGGAGGAGACACTGCATGTCAGTCATACTGTGCAGCACTGCCCCAGGAAGCAGCTCTACTAACCATCTGAGAAGTGGCCAGCGGAGTTATAACTAGGCTGTAATGTAAACACTGCATTTTCTCTGAAAACAGTGTGTTTACTGCAAAAAACCTGAAGGGGATGATTCTACTTAACAGAACAAATACAATAAGCTGTAGTTGATCTGGTGACTACAGTGTCCCTTTAAAGGATCACTATAGGGCCAGGAACACAAATGTATTCCTGACCCTAAAGTGTTAAAACCACCATCTAGCCCCCCCTGGGCCCCTCATGCCTTCATAAATATAGCAAAATCTTACTGTATTCAAGCCTGAAGCTGTAGCTCTGCATGCTGTTTGCCTAAAAAAAAAAACAAGCAGTCTACAGGGAGTGCAGAATTATTAGGCAAATGAGTATTTTGACCACATCATCCTCTTTATGCATGTTGTCTTACTCCAAGCTGTATAGGCTCGAAAGCCTACTACCAATTAAGCATATTAGGTGATGTGCATCTCTGTAATGAGAAGGGGTGTGGTCTAATGACATCAACACCCTATATCAGGTGTGCATAATTATTAGGCAACTTCCTTTCCTTTGGCAAAATGGGTCAAAAGAAGGACTTGACAGGCTCAGAAAAGTCAAAAATAGTGAGATATCTTGCAGAGGGATGCAGCACTCTTAAAATTGCAAAGCTTCTGAAGCGTGATCATCGAACAATCAAGCGTTTCATTCAAAATAGTCAACAGGGTCGCAAGAAGCGTGTGGAGAAACCAAGGCGCAAAATAACTGCCCATGAACTGAGAAAAGTCAAGCGTGCAGCTGCCAAGATGCAACTTGCCACCAGTTTGCCCCTATTTCAGAGCTGCAACATCACTGGAGTGCCCAAAAGCACAATGTGTGCAATACTCAGAGACATGGCCAAGGTAAGAAAGGCTGAAAGACGACCACCACTGAACAAGACACACAAGCTGAAACGTCAAGACTGGGCCAAGAAATATCTCAAGACTGATTTTTCTAAGGTTTTATGGACTGATGAAATGAGAGTGAGTCTTGATGGGCCAGATGGATGGATTGGTAAAGGGCAGAGAGCTCCAGTCCGACTCAGACGCCAGCAAGGTGGAGGTGGAGTACTGGTTTGGGCTGGTATCATCAAAGATGAGCTTGTGGGGCCTTTTCGGGTTGAGGATGGAGTCAAGCTCAACTCCCAGTCCTACTGCCAGTTTCTGGAAGACACCTTCTTCAAGCAGTGGTACAGGAAGAAGTCTGCATCCTTCAGGAAAAACATGATTTTCATGCAGGACAATGCTCCATCACACGCGTCCAAGTACTCCACAGCGTGGCTGGCAAGAAAGGGTATAAAAGAAGAAAATCTAATGACATGTCCTCCTTGTTCACCTGATCTTAACCCCATTGAGAACCTGTGGTCCATCATCAAATGTGAGATTTACAAGGAGGGAAAACAGTACACCTCTGAACAGTGTCTGGGAGGCTGTGGTTGCTTCTGCACGCAATGTTGATGGTGAACAGATCAAAACACTGACAGAATCCATGGATGGCAGGCTTTTGAGTGTCCTTGCAAAGAAAGGTGGCTATATTGGTCACTGATTTGTTTTTGTTATGTTTTTGAATGTCAGAAATGTATATTTGTGAATGTTGAGATGTTATATTGGTTTCACTGGTAAAAATAAATAATTGAAATGGCTATATATTTGTTTTTTGTTAAGTTGCCTAATAATTATGCACAGTAATAGTCACCTGCACACACAGATATCCCCCTAAAATAGCTATAACTAAAAACAAACTAAAAACTACTTCCAAAAATATTCAGCTTTGATATTAATGAGTTTTTTGGGTTCATTGTTGTTGTTCAATAATAAAATTAATCCTCAAAAATACAACTTGCCTAATAATTCTGCACTCCCTGTATTGACATCATCAGAAGTGGTAGTCTGATCCAAAAACAGCCCTGGCCAATCAGCATCTCCTCATAGAGATACATTGAATCAATGAATCTCTATGAGGAAAGTTCAGTGTCTGCATGCAGAGGGAGGAGACACTGAATTTTTGGATGCGTTTTAGGCAGCCATGACCCAGGAAGGATCTCTACCAGCCATCTGAGGAGTGGCCAGTGACGTTATCACTAGGCTGTAATGTAAACACTGCATTTTCTCTGAAAAGACAGTGTTTACTGCAAAAAGCCTTAAGGGAATGATTCTACTCACCAGAACAAATTCAATAAGCTGTAGGTGTTTGGTTGACTATAGTGTCCCTTTAAATGGACACTATAGTCACCTGAACAACTTTAGCTTAAAGGACCACTCTAGTGCCAGGAAAACATACTCGTTTTCCTGGCACTAGAGTGCCCTGAGGGTGCCCCCACCCTCAGGGACCCCCTCCCGCCCGGCTCTGGAAAGGGGTAAAAACTTACCTTTTTCCAGCGCTGGGCGGAGAGCTCTCCTCCTGCTCTCCTCCTCCGATCCGCCTCTTCTCCTCCCCGTCGGCTGAATGCGCACGCGCGGCAAGAGCTGCGCGCGCATTCAGCCGGTCACATAGGAAAGCATTCATAATGCTTTCCTATGGACGCTGGCGTGCTCTCACTGTGAAAATCACAGTGAGAAGCACGCAAGCGTCTCTAGCGGCTGTCAATGAGACAGCCACTAGAGGACATAGGGGGAAGGCTTAACCCATTCATAAACATAGCAGTTTCTCTGAAACTGCTATGTTTATGAAAAAATGGGTTAACCCTAGAAGGACCTGGCACCCAGACCACCTCATTAAGCTGAAGTGGTCTGGGTGCCTAGAGTGGTCCTTTAATGAAGCCGTTTTGGTGTATAGAACATGCCCCTGCAGCCTCACTGCTCAATCCTCTGCCATTTAGGAGTTAAATCCCTTTGTTTATGAACCCTAGTCACACCTCCCTGCAGGTGACTTGCACAGCCTTCCATAAACACTTCCTGTAAAGAGAGACCTATTTAGGCTTTCTTTATTGCAAGTTCTGTTTAATTAAGATTTTCTTATCCCCTGCTATGTTAATAGCTTGCTAGACCCTGCAAGAGCCTCCTGTATGTGATTAAAGTTCAATTTAGAGATTGAGATACAATTATTTAAGGTAAATTACATCTGTTTGAAAGTGAAACCAGTTTTTATTTTTTTTCATGCAGGCTCTGTCAATCATAGCCAGGGGAGGTTGAATTAGTTTTGGTGTAGAGATCATGCCCCTGCAGTCTTACTGCTCCATTCTCTGCCGTTTAGGAGTTAAACCACTTTGTTTATACAGACCTAGCCATACCTAGGTCATACCTGTGACTTTCAAAGCCTTACTGTTTGTAAAGATAGATCTACTGTTTACACCTCCTTTATTCCACATTACGTTTCATTTAGAATTTTTTACCTCCTGCTCTGTTGATATCCTACTAGAGCCTGCAGCAGCCTCCTGTGTGTGACTAAACTTCAATTTACAGAGCAGGAGATAAAAAAACATCTAAACCAAGTGCTGAAAAAATGAAATAATTTATTAACAGAGGGAGTGTGAGTCACAGCCAGAGGAGGTGTGGCTAGGGCAGCATTAACAAAATGGCAGAGAATTGATCAGTGATACTGCATGGGAATTATCTTTACACCGAAATACATACCCACTTCCAGTCAGATACCCCAGTTACATACCCCCTGTCAGTCAGTCAGTCACCCCCAGTTACATACCCCCTGTCAGTCAGTCACCCCCAGTTGCATACTGTCAGTCAGTCAGTCACCCCCAGTTGCATACTGTCAGTCAGTCAGTCACCCCCAGTTGCATACTGTCAGTCAGTCAGTCACCCCCAGTTGCATTCTGTCAGTCACCCCCAGTTGCATACTGTCAGTCACCCCCAGTTGCATACTGTCAGTCAGTCAGTCAGTCACCCCCAGTTGCATACTGTCAGTCAGTCAGTCAGTCACCCCCAGTTGATACTGTCAGTCAGTCAGTCACCCCCAGTTGCATACTGTAAGTCAGTCAGTCACCCCCAGTTGCATACTGTAAGTCAGTCATTTACCCCCAGTTACATACCCCCTGTCAGTCAGTCATTTACCCCCAGTTACATACCCCCTGTCAGTCAGTCAGTTACCCCCAGTTACATTCCCCCTGTCAGTCAGTCAGTTACCCCCAGTTACGTACCCCCTGTCAGTCAGTCACCCCCAGTTACATACCCCCTGTCAGTCAGTCAGTTCCCCCCAGTTACATTCCCCCTGTCAGTCAGTCAGTTCCCCCCAGTTACATACCCCCTGTCAGTCAGTCAGTTCCCCCCAGTTACATACCCCCTGTCAGTCAGTCAGTCAGTTCCCCCCAGTTACATACCCCCTGTCAGTCAGTCAGTTACCCCCAGTTACATACCCCCTGTCAGTCAGTCAGTTCCCCCCAGTTACATACCCCCTGTCAGTCAGTCAGTTACCCCCAGTTACATTCCCCCTGTCAGTCAGTCAGTTACCCCCAGTTACATACCCCCTGTCAGTCAGTCAGTTCCCCCCAGTTACATACCCCCTGTCAGTCAGTCAGTTCCCCCCAGTTACATACCCCCTGTCAGTCAGTCAGTTCCCCCCAGTTACATACCCCCTGTCAGTCAGTCAGTTCCCCCCAGTTACATACCCCCTGTCAGTCAGTCAGTCAGTCCCCCCAGTTACATACCCCCTGTCAGTCAGTCAGTTCCCCCCAGTTACATACCCCCTGTCAGTCAGTCAGTTCCCCCCAGTTACATACCCCCTGTCAGTCAGTCAGTTCCCCCCAGTTACATTCCCCCTGTCAGTCAGTCAGTTCCCCCCAGTTACATACCCCCTGTCAGTCAGTCAGTTCCCCCCAGTTACATACCCCCTGTCAGTCAGTCAGTTCCCCCCAGTTACATACCCCCTGTCAGTCAGTCAGTCCCCCCCAGTTACATACCCCCTGTCAGTCAGTCAGTCCCCCCCAGTTACATACCCCCTGTCAGTCACTCAGTTCCCCCCAGTTACATACCCCCTGTCAGTCACTCAGTTCCCCCCAGTTACATACCCCCTGTCAGTCACTCAGTTCCCCCCAGTTACATACCCCCTGTCAGTCAGTCAGTCAGTCAGTTCCCCCCAGTTACATACCCCCTGTCAGTCAGTCAGTTCCCCCCAGTTACATTCCCCCTGTCAGTCAGTCAGTTCCCCCCAGTTACATACCCCCTGTCAGTCAGTCAGTTCCCCCCAGTTACATACCCCCTGTCAGTCAGTCAGTTCCCCCCAGTTACATTCCCCCTGTCAGTCAGTCAGTTCCCCCCAGTTACATACCCCCTGTCAGTCAGTCAGTTCCCCCCAGTTACATACCCCCTGTCAGTCAGTCAGTCCCCCCAGTTACATACCCCCTGTCAGTCAGTCAGTCCCCCCAGTTACATACCCCCTGTCAGTCAGTCAGTCAGTTCC
Source organism: Pelobates fuscus (assembly GCF_036172605.1). NCBI lineage: Eukaryota > Metazoa > Chordata > Amphibia > Anura > Pelobatidae > Pelobates > Pelobates fuscus. Next base: position 389,755,044 of record NC_086320.1, on the reverse strand, counting down.
CCCCAGTTACATACCCCCTGTCAGTCAGCCAGTCAGTTCCCCCCAGTTACATACCCCCTGTCAGTCAGTCAGTCAGTCAGTTCCCCCCAGTTACATACCCCCTGTCAGTCAGTCAGTTCCCCCCAGTTACATACCCCCTGTCAGTCAGTCAGTCAGTTCCCCCCAGTTACATATCCCCTGTCAGTCAGTCAGTCAGTTCCCCCCAGTTACATACCCCCTGTCAGTCAGTCAGTCAGTTCCCCCCAGTTACATACCCCCTGTCAGTCAGTCAGTCAGTTCCCCCCAGTTACATACCCCCTGTCAGTCAGTCAGTCAGTTCCCCCCAGTTACATACCCCCTGTCAGTCAGTCAGTCAGTTCCCCCCAGTTACATACCCCCTGTCAGTCAGTCAGTCAGTTCCCCCCAGTTACATACCCCCTGTCAGTCAGTCAGTCAGTTCCCCCCAGTTACATACCCCCTGTCAGTCAGTCAGTCAGTTCCCCCCAGTTACATACCCCCTGTCAGTCAGTCAGTCAGTTCCCCCCAGTTACATACCCCCTGTCAGTCAGTCAGTCAGTTCCCCCCAGTTACATACCCCCTGTCAGTCAGTCCGTCAGTTCCCCCCAGTTACATACCCCCTGTCAGTCAGTCAGTCAGTTCCCCCCAGTTACATACCCCCTGTCAGTCAGTCAGTCAGTTCCCCCCAGTTACATACCCCCTGTCAGTCAGTCAGTCAGTTCCCCCCAGTTACATACCCCCTGTCAGTCAGTCAGTCAGTTCCCCCCAGTTACATACCCCCTGTCAGTCAGTCAGTCAGTTCCCCCCAGTTACATACCCCCTGTCAGTCAGTCAGTCAGTTCCCCCCAGTTACATACCCCCTGTCAGTCAGTCAGTCAGTTCCCCCCAGTTACATACCCCCTGTCAGTCAGTCAGTCAGTTCCCCCCAGTTACATACCCCCTGTCAGTCAGTCAGTCCCCCCCAGTTACATACCCCCTGTCAGTCAGTCAGTCCCCCCCAGTTACATACCCCCTGTCAGTCAGTCAGTCCCCCCCAGTTACATACCCCCTGTCAGTCACTCAGTTCCCCCCAGTTACATACCCCCTGTCAGTCACTCAGTTCCCCCCAGTTACATACCCCCTGTCAGTCACTCAGTTCCCCCCAGTTACATACCCCCTGTCAGTCACTCAGTTCCCCCCAGTTACATACCCCCTGTCAGTCAGTCAGTTCCCCCCAGTTACATACCCCCTGTCAGTCAGTCAGTTCCCCCCAGTTACATACCCCCTGTCAGTCAGTCAGTTCCCCCCAGTTACATACCCCCTGTCAGTCAGTCAGTTCCCCCCAGTTACATACCCCCTGTCAGTCACTCAGTTCCCCCCAGTTACATACCCCCTGTCAGTCAGTCAGTTCCCCCCAGTTACATACCCCCTGTCAGTCAGTCAGTTCCCCCCAGTTACATACCCCCTGTCAGTCAGTCAGTTCCCCCCAGTTACATACCCCCTGTCAGTCAGTCAGTTCCCCCCAGTTACATTCCCCCTGTCAGTCAGTCAGTTCCCCCCAGTTACATACCCCCTGTCAGTCAGTCAGTTCCCCCCAGTTACATACCCCCTGTCAGTCAGTCAGTTCCCCCCAGTTACATACCCCCTGTCAGTCAGTCAGTTCCCCCCAGTTACATACCCCCTGTCAGTCAGTCAGTCAGTCAGTTCCCCCCAGTTACATACCCCCTGTCAGTCACTCAGTTCCCCCCAGTTACATACCCCCTGTCAGTCAGTCAGTCCCCCCAGTTACATACCCCCTGTCAGTCAGTCAGTTCCCCCCAGTTACATACCCCCTGTCAGTCAGTCAGTCCCCCCAGTTACATACCCCCTGTCAGTCAGTCAGTTACCCCCAGTTACATACCCCCTGTCAGTCAGTCAGTTCCCCCCAGTTACATACCCCCTGTCAGTCAGTCAGTTCCCCCCAGTTACATACCCCCTGTCAGTCAGTCAGTCCCCCCAGTTACATACCCCCTGTCAGTCAGTCAGTTCCCCCCAGTTACATACCCCCTGTCAGTCAGTCAGTCCCCCCAGTTACATACCCCCTGTCAGTCAGTCAGTTCCCCCCAGTTACATACCCCCTGTCAGTAATATAATCCCAGGTACACAGTCCCTATTGATCATTATTTAAGATGACCCTGTGGCCCCCAGGTACCTACCCCCAGAGGGCCCCCGACCTCCATCACTGTATCTCTTCCGCAGAAGCACAGAATGGCTGCAACATGAGCAAAGGATTCTGGGAGATACTGTCACGAAAACCTGCCCCCAACCGCAAGACACGCCCCTCATTACGAAAGCATCCACCCCCAGAATGCAGAACACGCCTTATCGCTGATAAGACACACCCTGAGAGAGCCAAGACACGCCCCATTAGCGATTAGACACACCCTGAGAGAGCCAAGACACGCCCCATTACCGATTAAACACACCCTGAGAGAGCCAAGACACGCCCCATTACCGATTAGACACACCCCGACAGAGCCAAGACACGCCCAACTTTGCTGTCCGTTTATAGAGAATCACTATTTACTAAACAACGAATAGGAATCGGAATGGAGGACGGAATGTGTGGGAATTCTCTGTCAGTTCTTCTCCCAGCTTCCATATTCCCACCATGTCAGATTTAACGTGTGAATATTCTCAGTTTAGTGAATAATCCTGTCAGCGTTTACATTTAGCGTGTGAATATTCTCAGTTTAGTGAATAATCCTGTCGGCGTTTACATTTAACGTGTGAATATTCTCCGTTTAGTAAATAATCCTGTCAGTGTTTACATTTAACGTGTGAATATTCTCAGTTTAGTGAATAATCCTGTCAGTGTTTACATTTAACGTGTGAATATTCTCAGTTTAGTAAATAATCCTGTCGGCGTTTACATTTAACGTGTGAATATTCTCAGTTTAGTGAATAATCCTGTCGGCGTTTACATTTAACGTGTGAATATTCTCAGTTTAGTCAATAATCCTGTCGGCGTTTACATTTAACGTGTGAATATTCTCAGTTTAGTCAATAATCCTGTGGGCGTTTACATTTAACGTGTGAATATTCTCAGTTTAGTGAATAATCCTGTCAGCGTTTACATTTAACGTGTGAATATTCTCAGTTTAGTGAATAATCCTGTCGGCGTTTACATTTAACGTGTGAATATTCTCAGTTTAGTGAATAATCCTGTCGGCGTTTACATTTAACGTGTGAATATTCTCCGTTTAGTGAATAATCCTGTCGGCGTTTACATTTAACGTGTGAATATTCTCAGTTTAGTGAATAATCCTGTCGGCGTTTACATTTAACGTGTGAATATTCTCAGTTTAGTGAATAATCCTGTCAGCGTTTACATTTAACGTGTGAATATTCTCCGTTTAGTGAATAATCCTGTCAGCGTTTACATTTAACGTGTGAATATTCTCAGTTTAGTGAATAATCCTGTTAGCGTTTACATTTAACGTGTGAATATTCTCAGTTTAGTGATTAATCCTGTCGGCGTTTACATTTAACGTGTGAATATTCTCAGTTTAGTGAATAATCCTGTCAGCGTTTACATTTAACGTGTGAATATTCTCAGTTTAGTGAATAATCCTGTCGGCGTTTACATTTAACGTGTGAATATTCTCCGTTTAGTGAATAATCCTGTCAGCGTTTACATTTAACGTGTGAATATTCTCAGTTTAGTGAATAATCCTGTCAGTGTTTACATTTAACGTGTGAATATTCTCAGTTTAGTGAATAATCCTGTCAGCGTTTACATTTAACGTGTGAATATTCTCAGTTTAGTGAATAATCCTGTCAGTATTTACATTTAACGTGTGAATATTCTCAGTTTAGTGAATAATCCTGTCGGCGTTTACATTTAACGTGTGAATATTCTCAGTTTAGTGAATAATCCTGTCAGCGTTTACATTTAACGTGTGAATATTCTCCGTTTAGTGAATAATCCTGTCAGCGTTTACATTTAACGTGTGAATATTCTCCGTTTAGTGAATAATCCTGTCAGCGTTTACATTTAACGTGTGAATATTCTCCGTTTAGTGAATAATCCTGTCAGCGTTTACATTTAACGTGTGAATATTCTCAGTTTAGTGAATAATCCTGTCAGTGTTTACATTTAACGTGTGAATATTCTCAGTTTAGTGAATAATCCTGTCAGTATTTACATTTAACGTGTGAATATTCTCAGTTTAGTGAATAATCCTGTCGGCGTTTACATTTAACGTGTGAATATTCTCAGTTTAGTGAATAATCCTGTCAGTGTTTACATTTAACGTGTGAATATTCTCCGTTTAGTGAATAATCCTGTCAGCGTTTACATTTAACGTGTGAATATTCTCAGTTTAGTGAATAATCCTGTCAGTGTTTACATTTAACGTGTGAATATTCTCAGTTTAGTGAATAATCCTGTCGGCGTTTACATTTAACGTGTGAATATTCTCAGTTTAGTGAATAATCCTGTCGGCGTTTACATTTAACGTGTGAATATTCTCCGTTTAGTGAATAATCCTGTCAGCGTTTACATTTAACGTGTGAATATTCTCAGTTTAGTGAATAATCCTGTCGGCGTTTACATTTAACGTGTGAATATTCTCCGTTTAGTGAATAATCCTGTCAGCGTTTACATTTAACGTGTGAATATTCTCCGTTTAGTGAATAATCCTGTCAGCGTTTACATTTAACGTGTGAATATTCTCAGTTTAGTGAATAATCCTGTCAGCGTTTACATTTAACGTGTGAATATTCTCAGTTTAGTGAATAATCCTGTTAGCGTTTACATTTAACGTGTGAATATTCTCAGTTTAGTGAATAATCCTGTCGGCGTTTACATTTAACGTGTGAATATTCTCAGTTTAGTGAATAATCCTGTCAGCGTTTACATTTAACGTGTGAATATTCTCAGTTTAGTGAATAATCCTGTCGGCGTTTACATTTAACGTGTGAATATTCTCCGTTTAGTGAATAATCCTGTCAGCGTTTACATTTAACGTGTGAATATTCTCCGTTTAGTGAATAATCCTGTCGGCGTTTACATTTAACGTGTGAATATTCTCAGTTTAGTGAATAATCCTGTCGGCGTTTACATTTAACGTGTGAATATTCTCAGTTTAGTGAATAATCCTGTCGGCGTTTACATTTAACGTGTGAATATTCTCAGTTTAGTGAATAATCCTGTCGGCGTTTACATTTAACGTGTGAATATTCTCAGTTTAGTGAATAATCCTGTCAGCGTTTACATTTAACGTGTGAATATTCTCAGTTTAGTGAATAATCCTGTCAGCGTTTACATTTAACGTGTGAATATTCTCAGTTTAGTGAATAATCCTGTCGGCGTTTACATTTAACGTGTGAATATTCTCAGTTTAGTGAATAATCCTGTCGGCGTTTACATTTAACGTGTGAATATTCTCAGTTTAGTGAATAATCCTGTCGGCGTTTACATTTAACGTGTGAATATTCTCAGTTTAGTGAATAATCCTGTCAGCGTTTACATTTAACGTGTGAATATTCTCAGTTTAGTGAATAATCCTGTCAGCGTTTACATTTAACGTGTGAATATTCTCAGTTTAGTGAATAATCCTGTCGGCGTTTACATTTAACGTGTGAATATTCTCAGTTTAGTGAATAATCCTGTCAGCGTTTACATTTAACGTGTGAATATTCTCCGTTTAGTGAATAATCCTGTCAGCGTTTACATTTAACGTGTGAATATTCTCAGTTTAGTGAATAATCCTGTCGGCGTTTACATTTAACGTGTGAATATTCTCAGTTTAGTGAATAATCCTGTCAGCGTTTACATTTAACGTGTGAATATTCTCCGTTTAGTGAATAATCCTGTCAGCGTTTACATTTAACGTGTGAATATTCTCAGTTTAGTGAATAATCCTGTCAGCGTTTACATTTAACGTGTGAATATTCTAAATTTAGTGAATAATCCTGCCGGCGTTTACATTTAACGTGTGAATATTCTCAGTTTAGTGAATAATCCTGTCGGCGTTTACATTTAACGTGTGAATATTCTCAGTTTAGTGAATAATCCTGTCAGTATTTACATTTAACGTGTGAATATTCTCAGTTTAGTGAATAATCCTGTCGGCGTTTACATTTAACGTGTGAATATTCTCAGTTTAGTGAATAATCCTGTCGGCGTTTACATTTAACGTGTGAATATTCTCAGTTTAGTGAATAATCCTGTCGGCGTTTACATTTAACGTGTGAATATTCTCAGTTTAGTGAATAATCCTGTCAGCGTTTACATTTAACGTGTGAATATTCTCAGTTTAGTGAATAATCCTGTCTGTGTTTACATTTAACGTGTGAATATTCTCAGTTTAGTGAATAATCCTGTCAGTGTTTACATTTAACGTGTGAATATTCTCCGTTTAGTGAATAATCCTGTCAGTGTTTACATTTAACGTGTGAATATTCTCAGTTTAGTGAATAATCCTGTCAGCGTTTACATTTAACGTGTGAATATTCTCAGTTTAGTGAATAATCCTGTCAGCGTTTACATTTAACGTGTGAATATTCTCAGTTTAGTGAATAATCCTGTCGGCGTTTACATTTAACGTGTGAATATTCTCAGTTTAGTGAATAATCCTGTCAGCGTTTACATTTAACGTGTGAATATTCTCAGTTTAGTGAATAATCCTGTCGGCGTTTACATTTAACGTGTGAATATTCTCAGTTTAGTGAATAATCCTGTCGGCGTTTACATTTAACGTGTGAATATTCTCAGTTTAGTGAATAATCCTGTCAGCGTTTACATTTAACGTGTGAATATTCTCAGTTTAGTGAATAATCCTGTCGGCGTTTACATTTAACGTGTGAATATTCTCAGTTTAGTGAATAATCCTGTCGGCGTTTACATTTAACGTGTGAATATTCTCAGTTTAGTGAATAATCCTGTCGGCGTTTACATTTAACGTGTGAATATTCTCAGTTTAGTGAATAATCCTGTCGGCGTTTACATTTAACGTGTGAATATTCTCAGTTTAGTGAATAATCCTGTCGGCGTTTACATTTAACGTGTGAATATTCTCAGTTTAGTGAATAATCCTGTCGGCGTTTACATTTAACGTGTGAATATTCTCAGTTTAGTGAATAATCCTGTCGGCGTTTACATTTAACGTGTGAATATTCTCAGTTTAGTGAATAATCCTGTCGGCGTTTACATTTAACGTGTGAATATTCTCAGTTTAGTGAATAATCCTGTCGGCGTTTACATTTAACGTGTGAATATTCTCAGTTTAGTGAATAATCCTGTCAGCGTTTACATTTAACGTGTGAATATTCTCAGTTTAGTGAATAATCCTGTCAGCGTTTACATTTAACGTGTGAATATTCTCAGTTTAGTGAATAATCCTGTCGGCGTTTACATTTAACGTGTGAATATTCTCAGTTTAGTGAATAATCCTGTCAGTGTTTACGTTTAACGTGTGAATATTCTCAGTTTAGTGAATAATCCTGTCAGTGTTCACATTTAACGTGTGAATATTCTCAGTTTAGTGAATAATCCTGTCGGCGTTTACATTTAACGTGTGAATATTCTCAGTTTAGTGAATAATCCTGTCAGCGTTTACATTTAACGTGTGAATATTCTCAGTTTAGTGAATAATCCTGTCAGTGTTTACATTTAACGTGTGAATATTCTCAGTTTAGTGAATAATCCTGTCAGTGTTTACATTTAACGTGTGAATATTCTCCGTTTAGTGAATAATCCTGTCAGTGTTTACATTTAACGTGTGAATATTCTCAGTTTAGTGAATAATCCTGTCAGCGTTTACATTTAACGTGTGAATATTCTCAGTTTAGTGAATAATCCTGTCAGCGTTTACATTTAACGTGTGAATATTCTCAGTTTAGTGAATAATCCTGTCGGCGTTTACATTTAACGTGTGAATATTCTCAGTTTAGTGAATAATCCTGTCAGCGTTTACATTTAACGTGTGAATATTCTCAGTTTAGTGAATAATCCTGTCGGCGTTTACATTTAACGTGTGAATATTCTCAGTTTAGTGAATAATCCTGTCGGCGTTTACATTTAACGTGTGAATATTCTCAGTTTAGTGAATAATCCTGTCAGCGTTTACATTTAACGTGTGAATATTCTCAGTTTAGTGAATAATCCTGTCGGCGTTTACATTTAACGTGTGAATATTCTCAGTTTAGTGAATAATCCTGTCAGTGTTTACATTTAACGTGTGAATATTCTCAGTTTAGTAAATAATCCTGTCGGCGTTTACATTTAACGTGTGAATATTCTCAGTTTAGTGAATAATCCTGTCAGCGTTTACATTTAACGTGTGAATATTCTCAGTTTAGTGAATAATCCTGTCAGTGTTTACATTTAACGTGTGAATATTCTCAGTTTAGTGAATAATCCTGTCAGTGTCTACATTTAACGTGTGAATATTCTCCGTTTAGTGAATAATCCTGTCAGCGTTTACATTTAACGTGTGAATATTCTCAGTTTAGTGAATAATCCTGTCGGCGTTTACATTTAACGTGTGAATATTCTCAGTTTAGTGAATAATCCTGTCGGCGTTTACATTTAACGTGTGAATATTCTCAGTTTAGTGAATAATCCTGTCAGTGTTTACATTTAACGTGTGAATATTCTCAGTTTAGTGAATAATCCTGTTGGTGTTTACATTTAACGTGTGAATATTCTCAGTTTAGTGAATAATCCTGTCAGTGTTTACGTTTAACGTGTGAATATTCTCAGTTTAGTGAATAATCCTGTCAGTGTTCACATTTAACGTGTGAATATTCTCAGTTTAGTGAATAATCCTGTCGGCGTTTACATTTAACGTGTGAATATTCTCAGTTTAGTGAATAATCCTGTCAGTGTTTACATTTAACGTGTGAATATTCTCAGTTTAGTGAATAATCCTGTCAACGTTTACATTTAACGTGTGAATATTCTCAGTTTAGTGAATAATCCTGTCAGCGTTTACATTTAACGTGTGAATATTCTCAGTTTAGTGAATAATCCTGTCAGCGTTTACATTTAACGTGTGAATATTCTCAGTTTAGTGAATAATCCTGTCGGCGTTTACATTTAACGTGTGAATATTCTCAGTTTAGTGAATAATCCTGTCAGCGTTTACATTTAACGTGTGAATATTCTCAGTTTAGTGAATAATCCTGTCAGTGTTTACATTTAACGTGTGAATATTCTCAGTTTAGTGAATAATCCTGTCAGTGTTTACATTTAACGTGTGAATATTCTCAGTTTAGTGAATAATCCTGTCAGTGTTTACGTTTAACGTGTGAATATTCTCAGTTTAGTGAATAATCCTGTCGGCGTTTACATTTAACGTGTGAATATTCTCAGTTTAGTGAATAATCCTGTCAGCGTTTACATTTAACGTGTGAATATTCTCAGTTTAGTGAATAATCCTGTCAGTGTTTACGTTTAACGTGTGAATATTCTCAGTTTAGTGAATAATCCTGTCAGCGTTTACATTTAACGTGTGAATATTCTCAGTTTAGTGAATAATCCTGTCAGTGTTTACGTTTAACGTGTGAATATTCTCAGTTTAGTGAATAATCCTGTCAGCGTTTACATTTAACGTGTGAATATTCTCAGTTTAGTGAATAATCCTGTCAGTGTTTACATTTAACGTGTGAATATTCTCAGTTTAGTGAATAATCCTGTCGGCGTTTACATTTAACGTGTGAATATTCTCAGTTTAGTGAATAATCCTGTCAGCGTTTACATTTAACGTGTGAATATTCTCAGTTTAGTGAATAATCCTGTCAGCGTTTACATTTAACGTGTGAATATTCTCAGTTTAGTGAATAATCCTGTCAGCTTTTACATTTAACGTGTGAATATTCTCAGTTTAGTCAATAATCCTGTCGGCGTTTACATTTAACGTGTGAATATTCTCAGTTTAGTGAATAATCCTGTCAGCGTTTACATTTAACGTGTGAATATTCTCAGTTTAGTGAATAATCCTGTCAGCGTTTACATTTAACGTGTGAATATTCTCAGTTTAGTGAATAATCCTGTCAGTGTTTACATTTAACGTGTGAATATTCTCAGTTTAGTGAATAATCCTGTCAGTGTTTACATTTAACGTGTGAATATTCTCAGTTTAGTGAATAATCCTGTCGGCGTTTACATTTAACGTGTGAATATTCTCAGTTTAGTGAATAATCCTGTCAGCGTTTACATTTAACGTGTGAATATTCTCAGTTTAGTGAATATGATACCGGAGAAACTGACGGAAGCCAAGCACAGAGAGATGGACACAGGTTTCTTCAGGAAGGAAGAGATTCTTTATTGGATCACCGATCGGGACTCAGAGGGACTAATGTCACCAAAATACAGCAAGTTCTGAGCCCCGGACAATAGTGCAGGCTCCTTATATAGGCACATAACTCCTCCCATATTAAGCTCCACCCGCACATTCTCTTGACCAATCAATACAAATAAGAATTAACTTCCTGCTTGACCGCATGGCCTGTCCAGCACAATGGAGGAGGGGAATACTACATCCTGTATTCTTGCACATGCTCCGTACACTACTGATCGTATCTTGCCTCGTGCAACCAACTGATCGATACGTCAGCATATGCACGTACACATGCCACGTGGTAATCTCGGCCTACTAAATTTATTTTTACCGAGATTCCACCACATTCCCCCCTTTGATGCCTCTTGATATTTCACAATTACTTGAGGCATCACTTAACCTTAGTTTGCATACACCGCAAGTTACCTTGAACCAGACCAGACTTATCTTATGATGTGAATCTTCAACACTCATCTTCCTGCATTGGTTCTCCCTGATCTAGAGCCTTATATTTATAAATTGCCATTATCTGTGCAGCAGCCTTCCTCTCTGCTATATTTTCTATCAGGCTTTGCACAGACCTAACTACTAAGGGTATAAGACACGGCAGGAGTAGACACAACATTAAAATCAGTAGGACTCCACCTACCACTGCCTTAAGCCCTCCAAACCACTCATACCAGCTACCAAACCAACTACTTGGATTATACCCTTTCCATACCTGAGTAGGCACATGCGCTAGTTTAACCATATGGCTAGTAAGCTCAGCTATTGCTTGCCCTTCGTCATCTATTTGAAGACAGCAATTGCTCAGGTTAAACTTCCCACATACACCTCCCTCTACTGCCAAAAAGTAATCCAAGGCTAATCTATTTTGGTATACTGCTGTCCTCATCCTGGTATTATGCTTCGCTAGAAGATTGAGCGCTTGTGATGTCTCGTTAGTAATGATCTCAACCGCTGCCTGTAATCTTATAATACGGTTGAGCATATAAATTGGGGTTCTATAACCAAAGGTACCGTCCTCTGCCCACGTGGCTGGCCCATAGTAATCTATAATACGCTGGGGAGGCCATTCATTATCTTCCCAGGCGCCTATCTCTATGGGTCCCCTTTTCTTCCTATGATTCACATCATACACTTTAACACCTAAAGTGTCACCTGTTTCGATAGGTAACAAGAAGAAGGATGGTTTGAGCATACCCAACACACATGCCCCTTCCCAGTCCTGTGGCAACTCCGAATAGGCTTTCTTACCACAGATCCAGTACAAATTTGCTGGGGCTCTCCAGGTAGATGTGATAGATAGATCAAACCACACATCCTTTAAATTGGCGTATCTAGCAAACGGGTTAGATGGTTCTGAGACATTTGAAGCCGACCACCAAGTTGTATTCTTTGTATCATCATCATAAGCTTTTTGCCCTAGACAAGTTAATTCTCCTACAGAAGTATTATACATCATTCCTTTCCTCGCTATGCAAACATAACCTATGATGGAGGTCTTTAATCTCCACTCAGATTTACCTCTAACACTCATATCATAATCGGCTTCTGTAGATATTAATTGGTCAACTGCCTCAGAACCGGACATTACCTCCTTTGCTTCCCAAGGCCATTGGTCTCCCATGTTAGTACCTCCACACACATAGCAGTTGGTAACATTAAGACTACCGGCAATACTTTCGGCTAAATCAATAAACAGGTTTTTAGCATTATGGGGGATCTTATTATCTATACTCATCTCTTCATAAAAGGAATGGTATACTTGATGAGTCTGGGAGGATACCGTATCAGTCTCTATCCCTATAAACAATACTGTCCCAGGATCTAAACCCGTCCCATATATTTGAAACCCAAATAAATTACCATATTTATCTAAGAACTTGTCGGGGTTATTTATAAGTATATGGACTGGATTGCATTCCATAGACTTACAATATGGGCTGGTAGGCAACTTAGTCACAATCATGTCCTTGTCTACTGTCTGTCCCCAAGTTGCCCACCCCACACAAGACCAATATGGGCAAAAGTTATAATCTCTATTTGGGCATCTAGGACTCACATACTTATTTTTACTACTGGGACAAATATATTTATCATTAGACCCATACGTCCTCTCCCATCTAAGATCCCCACATACATTCCACGGCTTTCTACCACTTGATATCGCCTTACACGCATCAAATAGCAGAACACCCGAAGAATGTACGGATTCTAATACCGTCTTATTAATTAGGGTCCCCTGAGGATCTCCATTCCTGAGAGTCAACCAAATTGTACGAGGTTGATACTCTGGACTGAAGCACCTAGGTTCTCCTACTCCTAAATGGCACACACTATATTCTATATTTAGGTATCTACATCTTGATACATCTCCTTTACACTCGTATTGTGAATGCCAAATTAGGGTTTGGGAAATATGGTTACCTGTTCTTGTAGTCTTAATGCATACCTCACAGCTAGGAGTGTCGGTACCTCTTCCTTCCTGAATATAAAAATACACATATAAAAACATTATCAGAAACACATCTTTCGTCGTCATCCTCAGTCTTCGTCCGTGCGAAGGCACCTCAGCTTCCAGGATGTAAGGGCTGCAGGGAATGGAGTTCTGCTCGTCTTCACAGGGGTCCCTTCGGGACTTTTCCTGGCTTATACACTATACGTCGGTGAGCGGACAGGCTTTATTATGGCCTTCTCACTCACTTACCAAATCTCTGAAACAATAACATTTGTAATCCACAAAGTTCCTCGTCACTCCGACTGAGTCGTGCGCTTTAACCGGATCTTGCAGGGATTCTCTGGATCTGCTGTAACTTGCCAAGAATCGACTGCTGCTGGTTTAACCCTGGAGTGATGTATCCACGGAGTCACTTCGGCTACTTTTATCGCTGTAGGGGTAGACAAAAGAACAACATAAGGACCTCTCCACTTGGGCCCTAACGGTACATTATTCCACTCTTTAATCCACACTTGGTCTCCTGGGTGGTAACTATGAACTGGGGGATAAATATTCACAGGTAATCTATCTTGTACCCATTTCTGTACCTCCTCCATAGTCTTACCCAACTCTACAACCTGCTGCCGGGTAATTCCTTCTCCCAACTGACTCAAATCCCCCCTTAAGTTACCAAGTACGGGAGGTGGTCGCCCATACATGATTTCAAAAGGAGAGTGTGGCGAAACCAACCTCGCCACTGGGCCCTGGAGAAGCCTGTTTGCTAGCCTCCTACCTACTGACTATGGCCCCTGGGTTATTTGGGGCATATTGTACTGTATATTGCTGCTACTGGCCCTTTTAACAGCATCTATGGACATATTGGGACTTTTGGGACTACTGTCCCTTTAAGACTGTGCTACATATTCTAGTGTACTGCCTGTAATATTATATGTGTATTTGTGTGTTAAGTTTAACCTGGGATATGTATGCAGCATTCATCTGTTTGTTCGGTAGAATCACTCCATTCATTATATTGAGTGAAACTACCGAACAACCAGACCACTCAGGAATAAGTGTGCCTCCAATTACAGTTTGCAACAATGTTGCAAACGGGTAATTGGCAATCAGTGTAATGTATGCTTTGTCCTCTGGGTGGCCGCCATTCGGGAAACAAACACGTGGCGGCGGCCATCTTAAACTACCGAACAGCGGTGTTTTGCCGTCGAGTGTCTGGAACTAAAATCGTACACTTGACTAGGCAAACACCGCTGAGACCTCCATACTTCCAGAAATTCGTATAGAAACTACCGAATGACCCGCCGTTCGGTAGAAAGAACCCCACAAACAAGGGAATTCATTCAAACCCTCTCTAGGCTCTATAACACAGGCAATTCACCTGTTTTCATTCCCTTGTTTGTGACCGACCGCAGGGCCAAAATGCATGGAACTGTTTTCGAATACTTTACCCATGCGGTCGGTCAAATCTTTGGAACCCCATATCTCACGAACCATTCATCCGAATGACTTGAATTTTGAATATGTTGTCCCTCTGAATAAGGGCTATCCAGCGATGCTGGATTTAAAGGTGTACCCCCTGTTTTTGGGGTACATCCAGAACTTGGCTGGAAAAGTGTACCGGATAATTGGGTTTAATGTTATCTGAGGGGAGGGGATGTGTGGGCTGAACCATGTATGTGATTGGTTATTTCATGCCTCCCCCTGGGTGTGGCCTGTATGTGTATTATTGTAATAAAAGCCAGGCTGGATGAGATAGTCCAGAGTTCCTGTTTTACCCTCAAAGTGAAGTGTCGTCTCATTATTGGGGGGAAGGATTTATTGCATGCTGTTCCAGTTTGACTGCTAGGAGTGTAAGCCTATTCGTATGGTTCCTATTCAACGGTCTACAGCATTCAGAGGCTTGAGAGGATTCATATGCTTCTCTGATTCGGTGATTGTGGTGTCTGCCAGAGTGCTTGGAGTCCTCAGGAAGTGCTAGGAGCATCCATTAACGGAGGTACCAAGTCGGGGTGCCAGGTGATCCGTTACATTGGTGGCAAGCGGTGGGATGGCGTCCTAGTGTGAGGTAAAGCAGCTCGGAGACACAGTTCGTTTGGATTACAAAGGGAGGACAACGCTAGTACCCGTACAGCGTCCCTATCCACAAAAGAAGCAACTGCAGCAGAGCAAGCATGGCGCCTGGCTACACTCAGGAGCGGTTGGACAGAGAGATTGCCATACGGCTGGCTTTCTTTGGACCCAACCCCTCTGAGAAAATTGTGCAGTTCATAAGGGAATCAACGGCAGATTTCCTGCAGCGCCTAGCAGATTTAGACAAAAAGAGAGCTGAAGGGGTCGTCCTTCCTCCCCAGCGGCAGTCTACGGTTCAGGGAGAGGAACCTGTTATCCCCTCTCCCCAGCGGCTGAAGGTGTGTAAGGGAGAGGAGTTTGTTACCCCCTCTCCCCACCGACAACCTAACCCACCAAGGGGAGACAGTAAACCCCTCACCAGCGCAGATGGGACCGTGGTCTCTGCGCCCTGCCTACAGGGAGTACAGAGGGTCAGCCCTGCTCCCCAGCTGCTGAAAGTGTGTAAGGGAGAGGAGTTTGTTACCCCCTCTCCCCAGCGGCAGCTTAGCACACCAAGGGGAGACAGTAAACCCCTCACCAGCGCAGATGGGACCGTGGTCTCTGCGCCCTGCCTACAGGGAGTACATAAGGTCAGCCCTGCTCCCCAGCTGCTGAAAGTGTGTAAGGGAGAGGAGTTTGTTACCCCCTCTCCCCAGCGGCAGCTTAGCGCACCAAGGGGAGACAGTAAGCCCCACACCAGCGCAGATGGGACCGTGGTCTCTGCGCCCAAGTTACAGGGAGCTGAAGGGGTCGTCCTTCCTCCCCAGCGGCAGTCTACGGTTCAGGGAGAGGAACCTGTTATCCCCTCTCCCCAGCGGCTGAAGGTGTGTAAGGGAGAGGAGTTTGTTACCCCCTCTCCCCACCGACAACCTAACCCACCAAGGGGAGACAGTAAACCCCTCACCAGCGCAGATGGGACCGTGGTCTCTGCGCCCTGCCTACAGGGAGTACAGAGGGTCAGCCCTGCTCCCCAGCTGCTGAAAGTGTGTAAGGGAGAGGAGTTTGTTACCCCCTCTCCCCAGCGGCAGCTTAGCACACCAAGGGGAGACAGTAAGCCCCACACCAGTGCAGATGGGACTGTGGTCTCTGCGCCCGAGTTACAGGGGGCAGAGGTAGTGGGTCCAACCCCCCAGCAGCAGCGTGATTTATTGGGAATTGGGAGCCCAGTCTCCACTCCCCAGCGGCAGTGTGATTTGTTGGGAATTGGGAGCCCAGTCTCCATTCCCCAGCGGCAGTGTGAATTGCAGGGAATTGGGAGCCCAGTCCCCATTCCCCAGCGGCAGGCTGAGTTACAGGGGGCAGAGGTAGTTGGTCCTACCCCCCAGCAGCAGAGTGATATGCCGGGAAGGCAGTGTGAAGTGCAGGGAGAGGAGAGCAGCGTCCTCCCTCCCCAGCGGAAGGCTGAGTTACAGGGGGCAGAGGTAGTTGGTCCTACCCCCCAGCAGCAGCGTGATTTTTTGGGAATAGAGAGCCCAGTCTCTATTCCCCAGCAGCAGGACACTGAATTGGGAGGAGAGACAGTCGGTCTCCCTCCACAAAGACTGAAAGTAGGCATGGGAGAGGAGATTGTTACCACCTCTCCCCAGCGGCGGATCATCAATGGGCAGAGTGTTCTAATGGGAGAGGAGCTGGTTACCACCTCTCCCCAGCGGCAACTTAATGTACCAGGGGGAGACTGTAAGCCCCACACCTGTGCAGATGGGACCGTGGTCTCTGCACTTCCAGCACAGGGGGTAGGGACGGTCGGTCCTGCCCCCCCACAACAGGGCTGTTTAGCCAAAGGGGAGACAGTCTGTCTCCAGCAGCAGAGCTGTGTAACTAAAGGGGAGACAGTCGGTCTCCAGCAGCAGAGCTGTGTAACTCAAGGGGAGACAGTCGGTCTCCAGCAGCAGAGCTGCGCAGCTAAAGGGGAGACAGTCGGTCTCCAGCAACCAGGCTCCACCCAGACTACTCCCGTAGTAGTGCTGGCACCAGGGCAGAGTACCGCTGGTCTCTGCCCACTCAGTAACCCACCAAAACAGCCTACCAGTCCCCCACACAGCCGGGGTGAGGCACCTGGACCTGGACAAGTTTTTCCATTACTCAGGTGTAGTAACCATTCATTGTGGGTGGACTGTACTGCTGTTTCTGTTTTGTGGGTGGGCTGCTGGACTAACAAGGGCACTGACCGGCAAGAGGTCAGGTACCCTGTTAGTATGTTTGGAAAAGGGGAGAAATGTGGTGAAACCAACCTCGCCACTGGGTCCTGGAGAAGCCTGTTTGCTAGCCTCCTACCTACTGACTATGGCCCCTGGGTTATTTGGGGCATATTGTACTGTATATTGCTGCTACTGGCCCTTTTAACAGCATCTATGGACATATTGGGACTTTTGGGACTACTGTCCCTTTAAGACTGTGCTACATATTCTAGTGTACTGCCTGTAATATTATATGTGTATTTGTGTGTTAAGTTTAACCTGGGATATGTATGCAGCATTCATCTGTTTGTTCGGTAGAATCACTCCATTCATTATATTGAGTGAAACTACCGAACAACCAGACCACCCAGGAATAAGTGTGCCTCCAATTACAGTTTGCAACAATGTTGCAAACGGGTAATTGGCAATCAGTGTAATGTATTCTTTGTCCTCTGGGTGGCCGCCATTCGGGAAACAAACACGTGGCGGCGGCCATCTTAAACTACCGAACAGCGGTGTTTTGCCGTCGAGTGTCTGGAACTAAAATCGGACACTTGACTAGGCAAACACCGCTGAGACCTCCATACTTCCAGAAATTCGTATAGAAACTACCGAATGACCCGCCGTTCGGTAGAAAGAACCCCACAAACAAGGGAATTCATTCAAACCCTCTCCAGGCTCTATAACACAGGCAATTCACCTGTTTTCATTCCCTTGTTTGTGACCGACCGCAGGGCCAAAATGCATGGAACTGTTTTCGGATACTTTACCCATGCGGTCGGTCAAATCTTTGGAACCCCATATCTCACGAACCGTTCATCCGAATGACTTGAATTTTGAATATGTTGTCCCTCTGAATAAGGGCTATCCAGCGATGCTGGATTTAAAGGTGTACCCCCTGTTTTTGGGGTACATCCAGAACTTGGCTGGAAAAGTGTACCGGATAATTGGGTTTAATGTTATCTGAGGGGAGGGGATGTGTGGGCTGAACCATGTATGTGATTGGTTATTTCATGCCTCCCCCTGGGTGTGGCCTGTATGTGTATTATTGTAATAAAAGCCAGGCTGGATGAGATAGTCCAGAGTTCCTGTTTTACCCTCAAAGTGAAGTGTCGTCTCATTATTGGGGGAAGGATTTATTGCATGCTGTTCCAGTTTGACTGCTAGGAGTGTAAGCCTATTCGTATGGTTCCTATTCAACGGTCTACAGCATTCAGAGGCTTGAGAGGATTCATATGCTTCTCTGATTCGGTGATTGTGGTGTCTGCCAGAGTGCTTGGAGTCCTCAGGAAGTGCTAGGAGCATCCATTAACGGAGGTACCAAGTCGGGGTGCCAGGTGATCCGTTACAGAGAGAGGCCCATCCTTCTGGTAGGTGTACTGCGGATTCGCAATAGAGCTATGGGCAAGAGAACGTTCCACTTAAGTTGGGTTTCCTGACACATTTTAGCCAACTGATTCTTAATAGTTCTATTCATTCTCTCTACCTTACCAGAACTCTGGGGTCTATATGCCGTATGAAGCCTCCACTTTATACCAAGCATATGAGTCAGTTGTTGTAGGCACTGATGAACAAAAGCTGGACCATTGTCCGATCCTATAGAGCAGGGTAGTCCATATCGGGGTATTATTTCTCGTAACAGGAATCTCACAACTTCTCCTGCTTTCTCCGTACGAGTAGGACATGCTTCTACCCAGCCTGAATAGGTACACACAACCACCAGCAGGTAGCGATGTCCACCAGATTTAGGCATCACTGTATAGTCAATTTGTAAATCGGACATGGGGAGTCCCCCCATAAACTGGACTCCTGGTGGCTTTACTGGTCCTTGCCTTGCATTATTTTTAGCACACGTTACACATCTTCGTACAATGGCCTGAGTCAAGTTGGACAATCTTGGTATGTAGAAATGTTTTCTGAGAGATTCTTCTGTGCTGTCTCTCCCAGAATGTGTCCCGTTGTGATAGTTTTGGACAATTTCTACTGCTAGTGATGCTGGAATGACTATTCTTCCATCTTCTAACTGATACCATTTGTTCTCCAAATACTTTCCAGGTTCAGTCTTTAACCACTCCTCTTCTTGAGCTGTATAAACTGGAGTCCATTGAGACAGTGGAGTTGCTATAAGAGCAGCTATATGCTCCACATACTCCTGTCTTTCCGATTCAGCGGCACGCTTAGCTGCACTATCTGCCATCCGATTTCCTTTGGTTACATCACCATCTCCTCTCAGATGCGCCCGACAATGTATAATACCGACTTCTTTCGGCTCCCACACTGCTTCCAATAGTTGTAGGATTTCGGCTGCGTACTTGATTTCCTTGCCTTCTGAATTCAATAGTCCTCTTTCTTTATACAAAGCTCCGCATACTTGGAGTCCGTGTAGATGTTCACTCTTAAACCTTCAGCCAATTGTAACGCTCGTGTCAGTGCTATCAATTCTGCCTTTTGTGCTGATGTTCCTTTTGCCAGTGGCCGAGCTTCTATCACCTTGTCTATCGTTGTTACTGCATATCCCGCATAGCGGATCCCTTCTTTCACATAACTACTGCCGTCGGTGTAATATTGAACATCGGGGTTCTGGATGGGAAAATCACGAAGATCTGGTCTACTTGAAAATACTTCATCCATCACTTCCAAACAATCATGTTGACTTTCAGTAGGTTGTGGCAAAAGGGTAGCTGGATTTAAGGTATTTACAGTCTCTAAATGCACTCTTGGGTTTTCACACAACATTGCTTGATACTTGGTCATACGGCTGTTACTAAACCAATGATTTCCTTTGTAATCCAACAACGTCTGTACTGCATGTGGGACTCGTACATAAAGTTCTTGACCCAGAGTGAGTTTATCAGCTTCAGCTACTAGCAGGGCGGCTGCAGCTACGGCTCTTAGACAAGGTGGAAGTCCGCTGGCCACTGCATCCAGTTGCTTAGACATGTAGGCGACAGGTCTTTGCCATGATCCCAAGTACTGTGTCAATACTCCCACAGCCATTCTTCTTTGCTCATGTACATACAGGTAGAATGGTCGTGTGTGATCAGGTAGACCTAATGCTGGGGCACTCATCAAAGCCTTCTTCACATCTTCAAATGCCGTTTGCTGTTCTTGAGTCCATAAGAAGGGGTCGTGCTCTGTACCTTTGATAGCTGCATACAGAGGTTTTGACAGTATCGCGTAGCTGGGAATCCATATCCTACAGAAGCCTGCTGCCCCCAAGAATTCTCGCACTTGTCTTCTATTCTTGGGTATCGGTATTTGGCACACAGCTTCTTTTCTCTCTGGCCCCATAATTCTTTGACATTCAGAGATATGGAATCCCAGATATTTGACAGTTGGCAAACACAACTGAGCCTTCTTTCTAGACACTTTGTATCCTGCCTTCCAGAGAATGTGTAGTAGATCGTGCGTTGCTTGCTGACATATTTCCTTTGTAACTGCTGCTATCAACAAGTCATCTACATATTGTAACAATACACACTCTCCTGGGATGGACTCGAAATCCAATAAATCTTGACTTAGAGCTGAACCAAATAGGGTAGGTGAATTTTTAAACCCTTGGGGCAGTCTTGTCCAGGTCCTTGGCGTTTCGAGCCCGTTACAGCGTTTTCCCATTGGAAAGCGAAGATACATTGACTTTCTGCGGCAATTCGGAGGCAAAAGAAGGCATCTTTGAGGTCTAAGACTGTAAAATAAGTAGCCCCGCCCGGAATTAAAGCAAGCAGGTTATATGGATTGGGCACAACTGGATGTATACTAACAACCGCATCATTGACTGCTCTCAAGTCCTGCACAGGTCGATACTCATCTGTACCGGGCTTTTGAACAGGCAGCAATGGGGTGTTCCAGGGGGAAGTACAGAATTTTAGGATACCATACCGTATGAACTTATCCAGATAAGATTGGATGTTCTTCTTAGCCTTCTGCGGGATGTGATATTGTCTTAGGCTCACTGGATAAACCCCAAGTTTTATTTCGATTTTAATAGGTGGAATATTGCGGGCCAGTCCTGGTGGGTTGTTCTCTGCCCAAACTCCTGGTATGTTGAATAAGGATTCATCACTCCTAGGGTTTCGGCTAGTCAACGCTGTATAAAGTCGCCACTCTTCTTCCTTTGGTACGGATAATGTCATAATACCTGAAGGTCCATTAAACTTTAAGGATGTTGTTCCATTTGGTAGGAACGTAATCTGCGCTTGTAACTTAGATAGCATATCACGTCCCAGCAATTGGACTGGACATTCAGGCATATAAAGGAATTGATGTTTTACTACGTGGCCTCCCAATGTACAGAGTCGACTTTTAAGAACCGGTTTTGCAGCACTTCTTCCAGTTGCTCCTATTACAGTAATAGTTCTTCCAGATGGAGGAGCAACTAGGTCAGTCACCACCGAATGTTCAGCACCAGTGTCGATCATGAACGCACTCCTTTTTCCCCCTATTGATACATCGACCATAGGCTCCGCTCGACCAAGGGGGATGGAGCCCGGTCGGTATCAATAGTCCTCCATGACCGTGTCAGCCAATCCTACAAAGTCCCTACCTTCTCTATCGCGGGACCTTTGCGCTGCTGGATAGTACCTATCTTCCCTTACACTTCCTCTGTTCCCATTACTCCCTCTATTACCATTGCTCCCTCCGGGGCCTCCTCTACCTCTCGCTCTGCCTCTAAAGTTTCCGTAACCTGCCCTGGGTAGGTCTCTCTCGTACTGCTCTCTTTGCGGACACTCGTTTCTCCAATGCCCTTCTTCCTTGCAATACGCGCACTGATTCCTACTCAAAGGCTCCCTATTCCATCTACTATCGCCTCTATCTGGGCCCCGTCTATCTACGCCTGCGATCGCTACCGCTAGCATATCAGCCTTTTTACGCATCTTGCGCTCTTCCTCTTTCTTCGTCTCTGTTTCCCTGTTCATGTACACTTTATTCGCTACCTCCATTAGTTGGGTGATAGACATTCCTGCAAACCCTTCTAACTTTTGTAGCTTGCGCTTAATATCTCCGTAGGCTTGGCTGACAAAGGCGGAGTTTACCATTCGGGAATTATCTGCGTCTTCCGGATTAAAGGGGGTATACAAGCGGTATGCCTCCAATAATCGGTCATAAAAGACACTGGGCGCTTCATCACTTTTCTGAATCACCTCAACTGTCTTCGACATATTAATGGCTTTCTTCCCTCCGGCTTTCATGCCAGCAATTATAGCGTCTCTATAGGCTTTAAGTTGGACCATATCTGCGCCATTAACATTCCAGTCGGGATCGGTGTTAGGATAATGTGTTGCGGCCCATGCTGCCGGATTGGCTTGATTTAAGGCACGGGCTCTATCCTCTAGCGCTTTAATGGCCGCTTGGTTAATCCTTGTCCTTTCCTCATTATTAAACAAAGTCATTAATAACTGCTGGCAATCAGCCCATGTCGGATTATGTGTCTGAACTATCGAGGTGAACAGATCGGTCATAGCTTGTGGTTTCTCAGTGTACGAGGAATTGTGGGTCTTCCAATTCAAGAGATCGGTAGTAGTGAACGGGACATATACGAAGACTGGGTCAGCATGTGCCATTTGACCTGCGGCATCGAGATAGGCTGACCCGGGATTCAGACGAAGAGGCATCTGATAATGTCTAAGTTGTTGGGTACCGGTCAGTTGTCGGGTTAGTATAGGGCTACGTGGAGGGGCTTGATTTTGGGAAAAGTTGGTAAATAGAATACTCCCAGCCGAGCTAGAAGAAGCTTGACCGGAAGTTTGAAGTGGCGCCAAATCAGGATATTCAGATCTAACGGGGGTTGGTTCTGGTTCCGGAAGGGGAGGTTTAATACGAGGGGGGTGGATTCTGTACTGGAGGAGGAAGCGGAAGTGGATGAGGGCAATGAGGGGAGGGGTATAGAACTTCCTGCACTCGCCTCACCTCTTCCTGTAGGGAAGTAAGGGGGCGGCAAAGGGATCTCGAACTCAGGGGCCGTGCCCAAAATGGGCCTAACCACAGTCCTAGTGGACAAACAAGTCCTGGCCACCATGAGGCGACATTGCTCCTCGTGGCATATCTCAATCCATTTTGGCGAGTCGTTTACGGCCTGTCTCCAACAATCAATATATGGAAACTGTCCGTAAAGTTCAGGCCTACCTGACACAGCCACGTGTACACGCTGTATCAGGGTTGGATCCAAACTACCACGTGGCGGCCATGCCGCAACCAAAATAGGCCACTCCCTAGTGCACAAAGTGACCAAACGTACAGGAGACATTTTAACCCCAAAATCACATGTTTTGAATCCCTTTTTAAAATTCTTTACCATACAACCTAAGGGATCCGGAATCGTTGACTCCGACGCGCCCATACTTATCAATGGAACGTCGTTGACAACGAATACTATGCACGCGTTCTATTCAACAGTCACACCCGTATCCTCTGGCAACAGCACCACGTGGTACGGTTACCAAGTGAAACGTACACAATAACACAATAAACACTCAGGGAATTCCCGTACACACACAGCTGTACACACACTAAATAATCAATATTATGCCCTTTGGCAAAACTATACGGTCACCCACGCTATAATTCTCTATATATGAATTACCCGTCTATAACACACCCCAGTAACATCGTCTTTTACAAATAGCGGTTACAATACGGTTAGCATAGGTCAAAGCACAATTTAAGGTCACAATACAATTATTAGTGGTTATGGTGTTAAACATGCAATGGACGACAATGATTAGTACTTATATACAGTGTCAGTAAATATACATGGTTATGGTACCGTGCACTATGATACAGCAACACACTATTAACACTCTCGCTAGACGGCTGAGCTCGCGCTATCTAACAAGATATACACGCTACTAAACAATCTTTAACACATTTACAATCCCAACTAAACTATTGGCCAGTACCTTGAATGGACTACCTAAAACTATGTACACCCGTTTTGGTTAGCCACACTGCCCAAGCACCACATATAGCGAACTAGAGGACCGAATTTACACAGACGCCTCTTAGTCTATTACTCTATCAAAAATCTAGTGGGTTCCAAATTTACACGCCTTCCCACTTAGCCAAGATAGGTTGAGAGCTAGCGGACCGAATTTACACAGACGCCGCTTAGTCTCCCGGTCCCTGCGACCTAGCGAACGAAATATACACCCTAGAACGCTAGTCTAGACAAGACACCGGTGTCCGGCTAGGGCTATTTACACAGGACCCCGCCTGACTCCAAACCAAATCAAACGGTCTTACTAAAGAGCGTTCGATTGAGCGGTGCGCCTTCGCTCCTTCCCTCCGACAGAGGGGGCAGATTCCATACACAATTCAAACCCCTTATGGGCCTACCGCACAATCGGTATACCCCTAGTGGGTCTGCCGTCTAAAACAGCAGTTGTCTTACCTCCTCGTTCCTGAACCTGAGTTCACACTCATCGACGGGGACACCCCAGCACTTCTCACGTAGAGGCCGATGATCTCCTGGACAACAGACCAGTGGCGCCGAGACGAAGGGAGGTCCACGCAGAAGTTCAGGGGTGCAGCCGTAGAGAACGTGGGCAAAGATAGACCGTCTCACGCCTCTGCCTCTCAGCTACCGTTGAACGATGAGCTTCCCGGCCAATGCACCAAATGATACCGGAGAAACTGACGGAAGCCAAGCACAGAGAGATGGACACAGGTTTCTTCAGGAAGGAAGAGATTCTTTATTGGATCACCGATCGGGACTCAGAGGGACTAATGTCACCAAAATACAGCAAGTTCTGAGCCCCGGACAATAGTGCAGGCTCCTTATATAGGCACATAACTCATAGTTACATAGTTACATAGTTACATAGTTACATAGTTAGATAGCTGAAAAGAGACTTGCGTCCATCAAGTTCAGCCTTCCTCACACCTGTTTTTTGCTGTTGATCCAAAAGAGAAAAAAAACAAAACCCAGTTTGAAGCACAATTTTGCAACAAGCTAGGACAAAAAATTCCTTATTGACCCCAGAATGGCAGTCAGATTTATCCTTGAAAACTCCTCCCATATTAAGCTCCACCCGCACATTCTCTTGACCAATCAATACAAATAAGAATTAACTTCCTGCTTGACCGCATGGCCTGTCCAGCACAATGGAGGAGGGGAATACTACATCCTGTATTCTTGCACATGCTCCGTACACTACTGATCGTATCTTGCCTCGTGCAACCAACTGATCGATACGTCAGCATATGCACGTACACATGCCACGTGGTAATCTCGGCCTACTAAATTTATTTTTACCGAGATTCCACCACAAATAATCCTGTCAGCGTTTATATTTAACGTGTGAATATTCTCAGTTTAGTGAATAATCCTGTCTGCGTTTATATTTAACGTGTGAATATTCTCAGTTTAGTGAATAATCCTGTCTGCGTTTACATTTAACGTGTGAATATTCTCAGTTTAGTGAATAATCCTGTCTGCGTTTACATTTAACGTGTGAATATTCTCCGTTTAGTGAATAATCCTGTCAGCGTTTACATTTAACGTGTGAATATTCTCAGTTTAGGGAATAATCCTGTCGGCGTTTACATTTAACGTGTGAATATTCTCAGTTTAGTGAATAATCCTGTCGGCGTTTACATTTAACGTGTGAATATTCTCAGTTTAGTGAATAATCCTGTCGGCGTTTACATTTAACGTGTGAATATTCTCAGTTTAGTGAATAATCCTGTCGGCGTTTACATTTAACGTGTGAATATTCTCAGTTTAGTGAATAATCCTGTCGGCGTTTACATTTAACGTGTGAATATTCTCAGTTTAGTGAATAATCCTGTCGGCGTTTACATTTAACGTGTGAATATTCTCAGTTTAGTGAATAATCCTGTCGCGTTTACATTTAACGTGTGAATATTCTCAGTTTAGTGAATAATCCTGTCGGCGTTTACATTTAACGTGTGAATATTCTCAGTTTAGTGAATAATCCTGTCGGCGTTTACATTTAACGTGTGAATATTCTCAGTTTAGTGAATAATCCTGTGGGCGTTTACATTTAACGTGTGAATATTCTCAGTTTAGTGAATAATCCTGTCGGCGTTTACATTTAACGTGTGAATATTCTCAGTTTAGTGAATAATCCTGTCGGCGTTTACATTTAACGTGTGAATATTCTCAGTTTAGTGAATAATCCTGTCGGTGTTTACATTTAACGTGTGAATATTCTCCGTTTAGTGAATAATCCTGTCGGCGTTTACATTTAACGTGTGAATATTCTCCGTTTAGTGAATAATCCTGTCGGCGTTTACATTTAACGTGTGAATATTCTCAGTTTAGTGAATAATCCTGTCGGCGTTTACATTTAACGTGTGAATATTCTCAGTTTAGTGAATAATCCTGTCGGCGTTTACATTTAACGTGTGAATATTCTCAGTTTAGTGAATAATCCTGTCAGCGTTTACATTTAACGTGTGAATATTCTCAGTTTAGTGAATAATCCTGTCAGTGTTTACGTTTAACGTGTGAATATTCTCAGTTTAGTGACTAATCCTGTCAGTGTTTACATTTAACGTGTGAATATTCTCAGTTTAGTGAATAATCCTGTCGGCGTTTACATTTAACGTGTGAATATTCTCAGTTTAATGAATAATCCTGTCAGTGTTTACATTTAACGTGTGAATATTCTAAATTTAGTGAATAATCCTGTTGGCGTTTACATTTAACGTGTGAATATTCTCAGTTTAGTGAATAATCCTGTCAGTGTTTACATTTAACTTGTGAATATTCTCAGTTTAGTGAATAATCCTGTCGGCGTTTACATTTAACGTGTGAATATTCTCAGTTTAGTGAATAATCCTGTCAGTGTTTACATTTAACGTGTGAATATTCTCAGTTTAGCGAATAATCCTGTCAGCGTTTACATTTAACGTGTGAATATTCTCAGTTTAGTGAATAATCCTGTCGGCGTTTACATTTAACGTGTGAATATTCTCAGTTTAGTGAATAATCCTGTCAGCGTTTACATTTAACGTGTGAATATTCTCAGTTTAGTGAATAATCCTGTCCGCGTTTACATTTAACGTGTGAATATTCTCAGTTTAGTGAATAATCCTGTCAGTGTTTATGTTTAACGGGTGAATATTCTCAGTTTAGTGAATAATCCTGTCGGCGTTTACATTTAACGTGTGAATATTCTCAGTTTAGTGAATAATCTTGTCGGCGTTTACATTTAACGTGTGAATATTCTCAGTTTAGTGAATAATCCTGTCAGTGTTTACATTTAACGTGTGAATATTCTAAATTTAGTGAATAATCCTGTTGGCGTTTACATTTAACGTGTGAATATTCTCAGTTTAGTGAATAATCCTGTCAGTGTTTACATTTAATTTGTGAATATTCTCAGTTTAGTGAATAATCCTGTCGGCGTTTACATTTAACGTGTGAATATTCTCAGTTTAGTGAATAATCCTGTCAGTGTTTACATTTAACGTGTGAATATTCTCAGTTTAGTGAATAATCCTGTCAGCGTTTACATTTAACGTGTGAATATTCTCAGTTTAGTGAATAATCCTGTCAGTGTTTACATTTAACGTGTGAATATTCTCAGTTTAGTGAATAATCCTGTCTGCGTTTACATTTAACGTGTGAATATTCTCAGTTTAGTGAATAATCCTGTCTGCGTTTACATTTAACGTGTGAATATTCTCCGTTTAGTGAATAATCCTGTCAGCGTTTACATTTAACGTGTGAATATTCTCAGTTTAGGGAATAATCCTGTCGGCGTTTACATTTAACGTGTGAATATTCTCAGTTTAGTGAATAATCCTGTCGGCGTTTACATTTAACGTGTGAATATTCTCAGTTTAGTGAATAATCCTGTCGGCGTTTACATTTAACGTGTGAATATTCTCAGTTTAGTGAATAATCCTGTCGGCGTTTACATTTAACGTGTGAATATTCTCAGTTTAGTGAATAATCCTGTCGGCGTTTACATTTAACGTGTGAATATTCTCAGTTTAGTGAATAATCCTGTCGGCGTTTACATTTAACGTGTGAATATTCTCAGTTTAGTGAATAATCCTGTCGCGTTTACATTTAACGTGTGAATATTCTCAGTTTAGTGAATAATCCTGTCGGCGTTTACATTTAACGTGTGAATATTCTCAGTTTAGTGAATAATCCTGTCGGCGTTTACATTTAACGTGTGAATATTCTCAGTTTAGTGAATAATCCTGTGGGCGTTTACATTTAACGTGTGAATATTCTCAGTTTAGTGAATAATCCTGTCGGCGTTTACATTTAACGTGTGAATATTCTCAGTTTAGTGAATAATCCTGTCGGCGTTTACATTTAACGTGTGAATATTCTCAGTTTAGTGAATAATCCTGTCGGTGTTTACATTTAACGTGTGAATATTCTCAGTTTAGTGAATAATCCTGTCGGCGTTTACATTTAACGTGTGAATATTCTCAGTTTAGTGAATAATCCTGTCGGCGTTTACATTTAACGTGTGAATATTCTCAGTTTAGTGAATAATCCTGTCGGCGTTTACATTTAACGTGTGAATATTCTCAGTTTAGTGAATAATCCTGTCGGCGTTTACATTTAACGTGTGAATATTCTCAGTTTAGTGAATAATCCTGTCGGCGTTTACATTTAACGTGTGAATATTCTCAGTTTAGTGAATAATCCTGTCAGCGTTTACATTTAACGTGTGAATATTCTCAGTTTAGTGAATAATCCTGTCAGTGTTTACGTTTAACGTGTGAATATTCTCAGTTTAGTGAATAATCCTGTCAGTGTTTACATTTAACGTGTGAATATTCTCAGTTTAGTGAATAATCCTGTCGGCGTTTACATTTAACGTGTGAATATTCTCAGTTTAATGAATAATCCTGTCAGTGTTTACATTTAACGTGTGAATATTCTAAATTTAGTGAATAATCCTGTTGGCGTTTACATTTAACGTGTGAATATTCTCAGTTTAGTGAATAATCCTGTCAGTGTTTACATTTAACTTGTGAATATTCTCAGTTTAGTGAATAATCCTGTCGGCGTTTACATTTAACGTGTGAAT
The DNA here is from genome assembly GCF_036172605.1 of Pelobates fuscus. Classification (NCBI taxonomy): domain Eukaryota; kingdom Metazoa; phylum Chordata; class Amphibia; order Anura; family Pelobatidae; genus Pelobates; species Pelobates fuscus. The sequence goes on along the minus strand of NC_086320.1, from coordinate 389,725,973 downwards.
ATTCTCAGTTTAGTGAATAATCCTGTCAGTGTTTACATTTAACGTGTGAATATTCTCAGTTTAGCGAATAATCCTGTCAGCGTTTACATTTAACGTGTGAATATTCTCAGTTTAGTGAATAATCCTGTCGGCGTTTACATTTAACGTGTGAATATTCTCAGTTTAGTGAATAATCCTGTCAGCGTTTACATTTAACGTGTGAATATTCTCAGTTTAGTGAATAATCCTGTCCGCGTTTACATTTAACGTGTGAATATTCTCAGTTTAGTGAATAATCCTGTCAGTGTTTACGTTTAACGGGTGAATATTCTCAGTTTAGTGAATAATCCTGTCGGCGTTTACATTTAACGTGTGAATATTCTCAGTTTAGTGAATAATCTTGTCGGCGTTTACATTTAACGTGTGAATATTCTCAGTTTAGTGAATAATCCTGTCAGTGTTTACATTTAACGTGTGAATATTCTAAATTTAGTGAATAATCCTGTTGGCGTTTACATTTAACGTGTGAATATTCTCAGTTTAGTGAATAATCCTGTCAGTGTTTACATTTAATTTGTGAATATTCTCAGTTTAGTGAATAATCCTGTCGGCGTTTACATTTAACGTGTGAATATTCTCAGTTTAGTGAATAATCCTGTCAGTGTTTACATTTAACGTGTGAATATTCTCAGTTTAGTGAATAATCCTGTCAGCGTTTACATTTAACGTGTGAATATTCTCAGTTTAGTGAATAATCCTGTCAGTGTTTACATTTAACGTGTGAATATTCTCAGTTTAGTGAATAATCCTGTCGGCGTTTACATTTAACGTGTGAATATTCTCAGTTTAGTGAATAATCCTGTCGGCGTTTACATTTAACGCGTGAATATTCTCAGTTTAGTGAATAATCCTGTCAGCGTTTACATTTAACCCCTTCAGGACCGGCCTGTTTTTGCGATGTTTGTACGTTAAGGACCAGAGCAGTTTTAACACTTTTGTGGTGTTTGTGTTTAGCTGTAATTTTCCGCTCTCTCATTTACGGTTCCCATACAAGTTATATATTGTTTTTTTCAAGACAAGAAGGGCTTTCTTTACATACCAGTATTTATATTATGTCATATATTGTATTTATAAAAAATAATGAAATATGGTGAAAAATAAAAAAAAAAACATGTTTTTGGACTTTTACTTGAAAAATCTTTTACTTATCTACAAAAGCTAATGAAAAAAACTGCTAAATAGATTAAAAATTTTGTCCCGAGTTTAAAAACACCCAATGTTTACATGCTTTATTGCTTTTTTTTGCAAGTTATAGGCCTATAAATACAAGTAGGAAATTGCTGTTTCAATATATATATATTTTAAATGTATCAATAGTGACATTGTTACACCGTTATCTGTCATAAATCCCCGAAACACACCGAACATGTACATATTTTTTAAAGTAGACAACCCAGGGTATTTAAAATGGGGTATGTCCAGTCTTTTTTAGTAGCCACCTAGTCACAAACACTGGCCAAAGTTAGCATTTATATTTGTTTGTGTGTTAAAAATGCAAAAACCGCTAACTTTGGCCGGTGTTTGTGACTAAGTGGCTACTAAAAAAGGCTGAACATACCCCATTTGCAATACCTTGGGTTGTCTTCTTTTGTAAATGGTATGCCATCATGGGGCTAATTCTCATTCCTTGGCTACCATACGCTGTCAAAGGCAACCTAACCAATCTGACAAATTTCAATAAAAAAAATCAAGCCTTATATTTGATCCTGTAACTTTCACAAACACTATAAAACCTCTACATGTGGGGTACTGTTATACTCAGGAGACTTCGCTGAACACAAATATTAGTGTATCAGAACAGTAAAATATATCACAGCAATAATATCCTCAGTGAAAGAGCTGTTTGTGTGTGAAAAATGCAAAAAACTTCACTTTCACTGACAATATCATCGCTGTGATATGTTTTACTGTTTTGAAACACTAATATTTGTGTTCAGCGAAGTCTCCCGAGTAAAACAGTACCTCCATGTACAGGATTTAGGGTGTCATAGAAAGTTACAGGGTTAAGCACAGTGCTAGCAAATTAAATTATCTGGACTTTTGGCCTGGGTTGGCAGGCAGGTCCCTCAAATTGCAATCATTAAAATTACTTAATTAGGTAAAAATATTACATAAATATGCACGTAGAATTTTAATATATATACATATTTATATATTTGACGTCTACGTGTATATTTATGAAATTATTAATGTAATTTTGTATGTGGACATATGTATATTTCGTATTATTTTTATTTATTTATTTATACATAGATATATATATCATTACATTCTAAGTGTATTTTGATATAAATATATATATATCAATATCAAAATACTGTTAGAATAAAATTGAATATATATATATAATTTTTTTTTAATTATTAAAAATTATTTTTATTTTTTGTTATTTATTTTTATTAACATATTATTTGTATTTTATAATAATATATATATACCATATATATAGTTATTATATATATTGTATATATTCGTGTGTAATTTAAATATAAGTGTATTTTTATATTAATATACGTATATATAAATATAAAAATACACTTAGTGTGACATTATATATATGATACATATACATATATTATATATATAGATATAATACATGTATATATATTATATATATACACATATTATAATTTTTTTTACACTGATTGTTTTTTTTTTTAACTTTATTTTGGATTTTTCACTTGCAGGGAGACTGCCTGTCAGCACAGACAGTCCCCCTGCAGGCAGATACAAAGACCCCTATTGCGGTCATGTGATCGAGTGATCACATGGCCGTGGGGTCCTGATCTGCCGAGGGGGGACTGCCCGGGCAGACAGGCAGTCCCCCTGGACCGGGAGGAGAGCTGATCCCCGCCGTGGGACCGACGGCGATCAGGTAAGTAGCCCAAAACCGTTATGACGGTTCAGGACCGTCAGCGGTCCAAACGCACGTTTTACCGCTGACGGTCCTGAACCGTCAGCGGTCCTGAAGGGGTTAACGTGTGAATATTCTCAGTTTAGTGAATAATCCTGTCAGTGTTTACATTTAACGTGTGAATATTCTCAGTTTAGTGAATAATCCTGTCAGCGTTTACATTTAACGTGTGAATATTCTCCGTTTAGTGAATAATCCTGTCAGCGTTTACATTTAACGTGTGAATATTCTCCGTTTAGTGAATAATCCTGTCAGCGTTTACATTTAACGTGTGAATATTCTCAGTTTAGTGAATAATCCTGTCAGCGTTTACATTTAACGTGTGAATATTCTCAGTTTAGTGAATAATCCTGTCAGCGTTTACATTTAACGTGTGAATATTCTCAGTTTAGTGAATAATCCTGTCAGCGTTTACATTTAACGTGTGAATATTCTCCGTTTAGTGAATAATCCTGTCAGCGTTTACATTTAACGTGTGAATATTCGCAGTTTAGTGAATAATCCTGTCAGCGTTTACATTTAACGTGTGAATATTCTCAGTTTAGTGAATAATCCTGTCAGCGTTTATATTTAACGTAAACACCATAATTATTACTTCCACCTTACTCCCCTCCCCTCTCTATTCATCCCATGCACTCTACACATACCTTTCCAGCCTATCTCCACCAACTCCTCCCAAATCCTCTACATACATACCCTCCTACAAAACTTTCAAATCCTACTCCCACCTTCACTTCCTTTCTATCCTTCTGCTCCTAGCTGCTGGTGATGTCTCTCCTAACCCCAGCCCCCTCGCAACAAACTCAGCACATACTAACCCAAGGATCCACACTAATCTCATACCCATCTCATGTTCCTCTAAATCCTCCTTCAATACTGCCCTCTGGAACGCACGCTCTGTTTGCAATATAACTAAATCCACTGCTGTCCATGACTTCTTCATCTCTCGTTCTATAGATTTACTAGCCATAACAGAAACCTGGCTCTCCCCCTCTGACACTGCCACCACTGCATCTTTGTCCTTCGGTGGTTTCCAACTTACCCACAACCCAAGAAACTCTGAATGTTAAGGTGGTGGTGTTGGGTTTCTCCTCTCCCCTCACTGCTCTTTTAAACCTCTTCCCACCCCCCCTTCTCTCTCTTTCCCATCATTTGAAATACACTCAATTCGCCTTTTCAAACCCTTCTCTGCTAACATTGCTGTTATTTACCGTCCCCCTGGTTCCCCTCTTCTCTTCCTTGACCACTTTGCTGCCTGGCTACCCTATTTCCTCTCTTCTAACATTCCATCCCTAATTCTCGGGGACTTCAATATTCCTATAAACCCACCTTTGACCTCTGCAGCCACTAAACTACTTTCAATTACTTCCTCCCTCGGGCTATCGCAGTGGGCAAATTCTCCCACCCATGTAGCTGGCAATACCCTTGACCTAATCTTCACTTATGCATGTACAGTATCTAATATCTGCAACACTCCATATCCACTCTCTGATCACCACCTCTTATCATTTGCTCTCACATACCCCCTCACCCAAAAACCTCAGCCTAACCCCCCTCAACTCAGGAGGGACCTTAATTCTCTTGATCTCCAACAGTTGTCAGCTGACATTGATTCACAACTGCTGTCCATCCCTTCCCTCTCCTGTCCTTCACAGGCCATCTCCATATATAACTCTACTCTTACATCTGCCTTGAACACTGCAGCGCCACTCCAAACAAGCACCTCGAGGAGGACCCGCCCCCAACCATGGCATACTAAATCAACGCGCTACCTGCAAAGATGCTCCCGTTGTGCTGAACGCTCCTGGAGGAAGTCTCGTACACAATCAGACTTTCTCCATTATAGATTCATATTGTGTTCATACAGTGCAGCCCTTGCCCTTGCCAAACAGTCCTATTTTTCCACTCTCATTAGTTCATGTTCCCGCAACCCCAGGCGTCTCTTTCACACCTTTAATTCTCTTCTTCGCCCTGCTGTGGCCACCCCCAAAACTAACCTTACTGCTGATAACTTTGCATGTTACTTCACTGACAAGATTGAACAGCTAAGAAAAGAATTCTCCCCTCCTTGCCTTTCTGTTTCTCAATCACACATAGATCATGCCCTTCCTACCCTTCAGACATTCTCCCCAGCTACTGACCAAGAGGTGGCTGCTCTTCTTTGCTCCTCTCGCCCCACCACTTGCCCGCTCGATCCTGTCCCATCTCACCTTATTAGATCTCTCTCCACTTGTCTTGTGCCTTCTCTAACACACATCTTCAACTGCTCGCTCTCTTCTGGCATCGTCCCTGCTGACCGTAAACATGCCACTGTAGTACCTATACTAAAAAAAACATCCCTCGACCCATCCACCCCCTCTAACTACCGTCCCATATCCCCGCTCCCTTTTTCCTCAAAGCTTCTGGAAAGACTTGTCTTTACCCGTGTGTCTCATTTCCTCAATTCCAACTCTCTCCTTGACCCCCTTCAATCTGGCTTCCGCCCTCTCCACTCTACAGAGACTGCCCTTATCAAAGTTACTAACGACCTAATCGCAGCTAAATCCAAAGGCCACTACTCCATTCTAATTCTTCTTGACCTCTCAGCGGCCTTTGACACCGTTGATCATGCTCTCCTTCTTCAAACTCTTCAATCGCTTGGTCTCTGTGACTCTGTCCTCTCATGGTTTTCCTCTTATCTCTCCCAACGCTCATTCAGTGTCTCCTTTTCTAATGATACCTCCTCCCCTTGCCCTGTCTCAGTTGGCGTTCCCCAAGGCTCCGTCCTTGGTCCCCTTCTATTTTCTCTTTATACTGCCTCTCTTGGCAAACTTATTACCTCTTTTGGATTTCACTACCACCTGTACGCTGATGACACCCAGCTATATCTCTCCTCCCCGGACCTCTCCCCTGCCGTCCTGCAACGTGTCACTGCTTGCCTTTCTTCCATCTCTGACTGGATGTCCTCCCACTTTCTGAAACTCAATCTCTCAAAAACTGAGCTCCTTGTCTTTCCTCCTCCTAATACTGATCCTCCTCTTTCGCTCTCCCTCCAAGTTTGTGGTACCAACATTAGTCCATCCTTGCAAGCGCGCTGTCTTGGCGTCATACTTGACTCTGGTCTCACCTTTGAGCCTCACATCCAGCATGTTGCCAAATCCTGTAGATTCCATCTTAAAAACATAGCCCGCATCCGCCCCTTTCTTGCACCAGATACTACCAAGGAGCTTGTCCATGCTCTAGTAATTTCCCGCATGGATTATTGTAACCCTCTCCTGATTGGTCTTCCCAATAGCCGTACTGCACCCTTACAGTCCGTAATGAATGCTGCTGCTAGATTGATTTTCCTCTCTAGTCGTTTCTCTCACACCTCACCCCTCTGCCAGTCCTTACATTGGCTTCCTGTATGCTATAGGAGTCAATTCAAGGTACTAACTCACACCTATAAAGCACTGAACAACTCTAGCCCCTCTTATATCTCCTCACAGATCCATAGGTATGTCCCTTCTCGGTCTCTCCGTTCTGCCCGTGACCACCTCCTGTCCGTTGTCCGCACTCGTACGGCCAACTCGCGCTTGCAGGACTTCTCACGGGCGGCTCCCTTCCTATGGAATAGCCTGCCTACCGCCATCAGACTCTCCCCTAGTCTTGCATCTTTTAAGAAGTGCCTTAAAACCCATCTCTTTAGGAAAGCTTATGGCCTCCAAGACTAACCCTTACCTCACATACCTGTCTCTTGCCCTCTCCTAAAGGGCAGCCCACCTTATTTGATTGTAAATTCCTGTCCTAATGTGTTTTACACCCCACCTCCTATAGAATGTAAGCTTGATCGAGCAGGGTCCTCTCCAACCTATTGTTCCTGTAAGTTTATTTGTAATTGTCCTATTTATAGTTAAATCCCCCTCTCATAATATTGTAAAGCGCTACGGAATCTGTTGGCGCTATATAAATGGCAATAATAAATAATAAATAAATAAATAAACGTGTGAATATTCTCAGTTTAGTGAATAATCCTGTCAGCGTTTACATTTAACGTGTGAATATTCTCAGTTTAGTGAATAATCCTGTCAGCGTTTACATTTAACGTGTGAATATTCTCAGTTTAGTGAATTATCCTGTCAGTGTTTACATTTAACGTGTGAATATTCTCAGTTTAGTGAATAATCCTGTCGGCGTTTACATTTAACGTGTGAATATTCTCAGTTTAGTGAATAATCCTGTCGGCGTTTACATTTAACGTGTGAATATTCTCAGTTTAGTGAATAATCCTGTCGGCGTTTACATTTAACGTGTGAATATTCTCAGTTTAGTGAATAATCCTGTCGGCGTTTACATTTAACGTGTGAATATTCTCAGTTTAGTGAATAATCCTGTCGCGTTTACATTTAACGTGTGAATATTCTCAGTTTAGTGAATAATCCTGTCGGCGTTTACATTTAACGTGTGAATATTCTCAGTTTAGTGAATAATCCTGTCGGTGTTTACATTTAACGTGTGAATATTCTCCGTTTAGTGAATAATCCTGTCGGCGTTTACATTTAACGTGTGAATATTCTCCGTTTAGTGAATAATCCTGTCGGCGTTTACATTTAACGTGTGAATATTCTCAGTTTAGTGAATAATCCTGTCGGCGTTTACATTTAACGTGTGAATATTCTCAGTTTAGTGAATAATCCTGTCGGCGTTTACATTTAACGTGTGAATATTCTCAGTTTAGTGAATAATCCTGTCGGCGTTTACATTTAACGTGTGAATATTCTCAGTTTAGTGAATAATCCTGTCAGCGTTTACATTTAACGTGTGAATATTCTCAGTTTAGTGAATAATCCTGTCAGTGTTTACGTTTAACGTGTGAATATTCTCAGTTTAGTGACTAATCCTGTCAGTGTTTACATTTAACGTGTGAATATTCTCAGTTTAGTGAATAATCCTGTCGGCGTTTACATTTAACGTGTGAATATTCTCAGTTTAATGAATAATCCTGTCAGTGTTTACATTTAACGTGTGAATATTCTAAATTTAGTGAATAATCCTGTTGGCGTTTACATTTAACGTGTGAATATTCTCAGTTTAGTGAATAATCCTGTCAGTGTTTACATTTAACTTGTGAATATTCTCAGTTTAGTGAATAATCCTGTCGGCGTTTACATTTAACGTGTGAATATTCTCAGTTTAGTGAATAATCCTGTCAGTGTTTACATTTAACGTGTGAATATTCTCAGTTTAGCGAATAATCCTGTCAGCGTTTACATTTAACGTGTGAATATTCTCAGTTTAGTGAATAATCCTGTCGGCGTTTACATTTAACGTGTGAATATTCTCAGTTTAGTGAATAATCCTGTCAGCGTTTACATTTAACGTGTGAATATTCTCAGTTTAGTGAATAATCCTGTCCGCGTTTACATTTAACGTGTGAATATTCTCAGTTTAGTGAATAATCCTGTCAGTGTTTATGTTTAACGGGTGAATATTCTCAGTTTAGTGAATAATCCTGTCGGCGTTTACATTTAACGTGTGAATATTCTCAGTTTAGTGAATAATCTTGTCGGCGTTTACATTTAACGTGTGAATATTCTCAGTTTAGTGAATAATCCTGTCAGTGTTTACATTTAACGTGTGAATATTCTAAATTTAGTGAATAATCCTGTTGGCGTTTACATTTAACGTGTGAATATTCTCAGTTTAGTGAATAATCCTGTCAGTGTTTACATTTAATTTGTGAATATTCTCAGTTTAGTGAATAATCCTGTCGGCGTTTACATTTAACGTGTGAATATTCTCAGTTTAGTGAATAATCCTGTCAGTGTTTACATTTAACGTGTGAATATTCTCAGTTTAGTGAATAATCCTGTCAGCGTTTACATTTAACGTGTGAATATTCTCAGTTTAGTGAATAATCCTGTCAGTGTTTACATTTAACGTGTGAATATTCTCAGTTTAGTGAATAATCCTGTCTGCGTTTACATTTAACGTGTGAATATTCTCAGTTTAGTGAATAATCCTGTCTGCGTTTACATTTAACGTGTGAATATTCTCCGTTTAGTGAATAATCCTGTCGGCGTTTACATTTAACGTGTGAATATTCTCAGTTTAGGGAATAATCCTGTCGGCGTTTACATTTAACGTGTGAATATTCTCAGTTTAGTGAATAATCCTGTCGGCGTTTACATTTAACGTGTGAATATTCTCAGTTTAGTGAATAATCCTGTCGGCGTTTACATTTAACGTGTGAATATTCTCAGTTTAGTGAATAATCCTGTCGGCGTTTACATTTAACGTGTGAATATTCTCAGTTTAGTGAATAATCCTGTCGGCGTTTACATTTAACGTGTGAATATTCTCAGTTTAGTGAATAATCCTGTCGGCGTTTACATTTAACGTGTGAATATTCTCAGTTTAGTGAATAATCCTGTCGCGTTTACATTTAACGTGTGAATATTCTCAGTTTAGTGAATAATCCTGTCGGCGTTTACATTTAACGTGTGAATATTCTCAGTTTAGTGAATAATCCTGTCGGCGTTTACATTTAACGTGTGAATATTCTCAGTTTAGTGAATAATCCTGTGGGCGTTTACATTTAACGTGTGAATATTCTCAGTTTAGTGAATAATCCTGTCGGCGTTTACATTTAACGTGTGAATATTCTCAGTTTAGTGAATAATCCTGTCGGCGTTTACATTTAACGTGTGAATATTCTCAGTTTAGTGAATAATCCTGTCGGTGTTTACATTTAACGTGTGAATATTCTCAGTTTAGTGAATAATCCTGTCGGCGTTTACATTTAACGTGTGAATATTCTCAGTTTAGTGAATAATCCTGTCGGCGTTTACATTTAACGTGTGAATATTCTCAGTTTAGTGAATAATCCTGTCGGCGTTTACATTTAACGTGTGAATATTCTCAGTTTAGTGAATAATCCTGTCGGCGTTTACATTTAACGTGTGAATATTCTCAGTTTAGTGAATAATCCTGTCGGCGTTTACATTTAACGTGTGAATATTCTCAGTTTAGTGAATAATCCTGTCAGCGTTTACATTTAACGTGTGAATATTCTCAGTTTAGTGAATAATCCTGTCAGTGTTTACGTTTAACGTGTGAATATTCTCAGTTTAGTGAATAATCCTGTCAGTGTTTACATTTAACGTGTGAATATTCTCAGTTTAGTGAATAATCCTGTCGGCGTTTACATTTAACGTGTGAATATTCTCAGTTTAATGAATAATCCTGTCAGTGTTTACATTTAACGTGTGAATATTCTAAATTTAGTGAATAATCCTGTTGGCGTTTACATTTAACGTGTGAATATTCTCAGTTTAGTGAATAATCCTGTCAGTGTTTACATTTAACTTGTGAATATTCTCAGTTTAGTGAATAATCCTGTCGGCGTTTACATTTAACGTGTGAATATTCTCAGTTTAGTGAATAATCCTGTCAGTGTTTACATTTAACGTGTGAATATTCTCAGTTTAGCGAATAATCCTGTCAGCGTTTACATTTAACGTGTGAATATTCTCAGTTTAGTGAATAATCCTGTCGGCGTTTACATTTAACGTGTGAATATTCTCAGTTTAGTGAATAATCCTGTCAGCGTTTACATTTAACGTGTGAATATTCTCAGTTTAGTGAATAATCCTGTCCGCGTTTACATTTAACGTGTGAATATTCTCAGTTTAGTGAATAATCCTGTCAGTGTTTACGTTTAACGGGTGAATATTCTCAGTTTAGTGAATAATCCTGTCGGCGTTTACATTTAACGTGTGAATATTCTCAGTTTAGTGAATAATCTTGTCGGCGTTTACATTTAACGTGTGAATATTCTCAGTTTAGTGAATAATCCTGTCAGTGTTTACATTTAACGTGTGAATATTCTAAATTTAGTGAATAATCCTGTTGGCGTTTACATTTAACGTGTGAATATTCTCAGTTTAGTGAATAATCCTGTCAGTGTTTACATTTAATTTGTGAATATTCTCAGTTTAGTGAATAATCCTGTCGGCGTTTACATTTAACGTGTGAATATTCTCAGTTTAGTGAATAATCCTGTCAGTGTTTACATTTAACGTGTGAATATTCTCAGTTTAGTGAATAATCCTGTCAGCGTTTACATTTAACGTGTGAATATTCTCAGTTTAGTGAATAATCCTGTCAGTGTTTACATTTAACGTGTGAATATTCTCAGTTTAGTGAATAATCCTGTCGGCGTTTACATTTAACGTGTGAATATTCTCAGTTTAGTGAATAATCCTGTCGGCGTTTACATTTAACGCGTGAATATTCTCAGTTTAGTGAATAATCCTGTCAGCGTTTACATTTAACCCCTTCAGGACCGGCCTGTTTTTGCGATGTTTGTACGTTAAGGACCAGAGCAGTTTTAACACTTTTGTGGTGTTTGTGTTTAGCTGTAATTTTCCGCTCTCTCATTTACGGTTCCCATACAAGTTATATATTGTTTTTTTCAAGACAAGAAGGGCTTTCTTTACATACCAGTATTTATATTATGTCATATATTGTATTTATAAAAAATAATGAAATATGGTGAAAAATAAAAAAAAAAACATGTTTTTGGACTTTTACTTGAAAAATCTTTTACTTATCTACAAAAGCTAATGAAAAAAACTGCTAAATAGATTAAAAATTTTGTCCCGAGTTTAAAAACACCCAATGTTTACATGCTTTATTGCTTTTTTTTGCAAGTTATAGGCCTATAAATACAAGTAGGAAATTGCTGTTTCAATATATATATATTTTAAATGTATCAATAGTGACATTGTTACACCGTTATCTGTCATAAATCCCCGAAACACACCGAACATGTACATATTTTTTAAAGTAGACAACCCAGGGTATTTAAAATGGGGTATGTCCAGTCTTTTTTAGTAGCCACCTAGTCACAAACACTGGCCAAAGTTAGCATTTATATTTGTTTGTGTGTTAAAAATGCAAAAACCGCTAACTTTGGCCGGTGTTTGTGACTAAGTGGCTACTAAAAAAGGCTGAACATACCCCATTTGCAATACCTTGGGTTGTCTTCTTTTGTAAATGGTATGCCATCATGGGGCTAATTCTCATTCCTTGGCTACCATACGCTGTCAAAGGCAACCTAACCAATCTGACAAATTTCAATAAAAAAAATCAAGCCTTATATTTGATCCTGTAACTTTCACAAACACTATAAAACCTCTACATGTGGGGTACTGTTATACTCAGGAGACTTCGCTGAACACAAATATTAGTGTATCAGAACAGTAAAATATATCACAGCAATAATATCCTCAGTGAAAGAGCTGTTTGTGTGTGAAAAATGCAAAAAACTTCACTTTCACTGACAATATCATCGCTGTGATATGTTTTACTGTTTTGAAACACTAATATTTGTGTTCAGCGAAGTCTCCCGAGTAAAACAGTACCTCCATGTACAGGATTTAGGGTGTCATAGAAAGTTACAGGGTTAAGCACAGTGCTAGCAAATTAAATTATCTGGACTTTTGGCCTGGGTTGGCAGGCAGGTCCCTCAAATTGCAATCATTAAAATTACTTAATTAGGTAAAAATATTACATAAATATGCACGTAGAATTTTAATATATATACATATTTATATATTTGACGTCTACGTGTATATTTATGAAATTATTAATGTAATTTTGTATGTGGACATATGTATATTTCGTATTATTTTTATTTATTTATTTATACATAGATATATATATCATTACATTCTAAGTGTATTTTGATATAAATATATATATATCAATATCAAAATACTGTTAGAATAAAATTGAATATATATATATAATTTTTTTTTAATTATTAAAAATTATTTTTATTTTTTGTTATTTATTTTTATTAACATATTATTTGTATTTTATAATAATATATATATACCATATATATAGTTATTATATATATTGTATATATTCGTGTGTAATTTAAATATAAGTGTATTTTTATATTAATATACGTATATATAAATATAAAAATACACTTAGTGTGACATTATATATATGATACATATACATATATTATATATATAGATATAATACATGTATATATATTATATATATACACATATTATAATTTTTTTTACACTGATTGTTTTTTTTTTTAACTTTATTTTGGATTTTTCACTTGCAGGGAGACTGCCTGTCAGCACAGACAGTCCCCCTGCAGGCAGATACAAAGACCCCTATTGCGGTCATGTGATCGAGTGATCACATGGCCGTGGGGTCCTGATCTGCCGAGGGGGGACTGCCCGGGCAGACAGGCAGTCCCCCTGGACCGGGAGGAGAGCTGATCCCCGCCGTGGGACCGACGGCGATCAGGTAAGTAGCCCAAAACCGTTATGACGGTTCAGGACCGTCAGCGGTCCAAACGCACGTTTTACCGCTGACGGTCCTGAACCGTCAGCGGTCCTGAAGGGGTTAACGTGTGAATATTCTCAGTTTAGTGAATAATCCTGTCAGTGTTTACATTTAACGTGTGAATATTCTCAGTTTAGTGAATAATCCTGTCAGCGTTTACATTTAACGTGTGAATATTCTCCGTTTAGTGAATAATCCTGTCAGCGTTTACATTTAACGTGTGAATATTCTCCGTTTAGTGAATAATCCTGTCAGCGTTTACATTTAACGTGTGAATATTCTCAGTTTAGTGAATAATCCTGTCAGCGTTTACATTTAACGTGTGAATATTCTCAGTTTAGTGAATAATCCTGTCAGCGTTTACATTTAACGTGTGAATATTCTCAGTTTAGTGAATAATCCTGTCAGCGTTTACATTTAACGTGTGAATATTCTCCGTTTAGTGAATAATCCTGTCAGCGTTTACATTTAACGTGTGAATATTCGCAGTTTAGTGAATAATCCTGTCAGCGTTTACATTTAACGTGTGAATATTCTCAGTTTAGTGAATAATCCTGTCAGCGTTTATATTTAACGTAAACACCATAATTATTACTTCCACCTTACTCCCCTCCCCTCTCTATTCATCCCATGCACTCTACACATACCTTTCCAGCCTATCTCCACCAACTCCTCCCAAATCCTCTACATACATACCCTCCTACAAAACTTTCAAATCCTACTCCCACCTTCACTTCCTTTCTATCCTTCTGCTCCTAGCTGCTGGTGATGTCTCTCCTAACCCCAGCCCCCTCGCAACAAACTCAGCACATACTAACCCAAGGATCCACACTAATCTCATACCCATCTCATGTTCCTCTAAATCCTCCTTCAATACTGCCCTCTGGAACGCACGCTCTGTTTGCAATATAACTAAATCCACTGCTGTCCATGACTTCTTCATCTCTCGTTCTATAGATTTACTAGCCATAACAGAAACCTGGCTCTCCCCCTCTGACACTGCCACCACTGCATCTTTGTCCTTCGGTGGTTTCCAACTTACCCACAACCCAAGAAACTCTGAATGTTAAGGTGGTGGTGTTGGGTTTCTCCTCTCCCCTCACTGCTCTTTTAAACCTCTTCCCACCCCCCCTTCTCTCTCTTTCCCATCATTTGAAATACACTCAATTCGCCTTTTCAAACCCTTCTCTGCTAACATTGCTGTTATTTACCGTCCCCCTGGTTCCCCTCTTCTCTTCCTTGACCACTTTGCTGCCTGGCTACCCTATTTCCTCTCTTCTAACATTCCATCCCTAATTCTCGGGGACTTCAATATTCCTATAAACCCACCTTTGACCTCTGCAGCCACTAAACTACTTTCAATTACTTCCTCCCTCGGGCTATCGCAGTGGGCAAATTCTCCCACCCATGTAGCTGGCAATACCCTTGACCTAATCTTCACTTATGCATGTACAGTATCTAATATCTGCAACACTCCATATCCACTCTCTGATCACCACCTCTTATCATTTGCTCTCACATACCCCCTCACCCAAAAACCTCAGCCTAACCCCCCTCAACTCAGGAGGGACCTTAATTCTCTTGATCTCCAACAGTTGTCAGCTGACATTGATTCACAACTGCTGTCCATCCCTTCCCTCTCCTGTCCTTCACAGGCCATCTCCATATATAACTCTACTCTTACATCTGCCTTGAACACTGCAGCGCCACTCCAAACAAGCACCTCGAGGAGGACCCGCCCCCAACCATGGCATACTAAATCAACGCGCTACCTGCAAAGATGCTCCCGTTGTGCTGAACGCTCCTGGAGGAAGTCTCGTACACAATCAGACTTTCTCCATTATAGATTCATATTGTGTTCATACAGTGCAGCCCTTGCCCTTGCCAAACAGTCCTATTTTTCCACTCTCATTAGTTCATGTTCCCGCAACCCCAGGCGTCTCTTTCACACCTTTAATTCTCTTCTTCGCCCTGCTGTGGCCACCCCCAAAACTAACCTTACTGCTGATAACTTTGCATGTTACTTCACTGACAAGATTGAACAGCTAAGAAAAGAATTCTCCCCTCCTTGCCTTTCTGTTTCTCAATCACACATAGATCATGCCCTTCCTACCCTTCAGACATTCTCCCCAGCTACTGACCAAGAGGTGGCTGCTCTTCTTTGCTCCTCTCGCCCCACCACTTGCCCGCTCGATCCTGTCCCATCTCACCTTATTAGATCTCTCTCCACTTGTCTTGTGCCTTCTCTAACACACATCTTCAACTGCTCGCTCTCTTCTGGCATCGTCCCTGCTGACCGTAAACATGCCACTGTAGTACCTATACTAAAAAAAACATCCCTCGACCCATCCACCCCCTCTAACTACCGTCCCATATCCCCGCTCCCTTTTTCCTCAAAGCTTCTGGAAAGACTTGTCTTTACCCGTGTGTCTCATTTCCTCAATTCCAACTCTCTCCTTGACCCCCTTCAATCTGGCTTCCGCCCTCTCCACTCTACAGAGACTGCCCTTATCAAAGTTACTAACGACCTAATCGCAGCTAAATCCAAAGGCCACTACTCCATTCTAATTCTTCTTGACCTCTCAGCGGCCTTTGACACCGTTGATCATGCTCTCCTTCTTCAAACTCTTCAATCGCTTGGTCTCTGTGACTCTGTCCTCTCATGGTTTTCCTCTTATCTCTCCCAACGCTCATTCAGTGTCTCCTTTTCTAATGATACCTCCTCCCCTTGCCCTGTCTCAGTTGGCGTTCCCCAAGGCTCCGTCCTTGGTCCCCTTCTATTTTCTCTTTATACTGCCTCTCTTGGCAAACTTATTACCTCTTTTGGATTTCACTACCACCTGTACGCTGATGACACCCAGCTATATCTCTCCTCCCCGGACCTCTCCCCTGCCGTCCTGCAACGTGTCACTGCTTGCCTTTCTTCCATCTCTGACTGGATGTCCTCCCACTTTCTGAAACTCAATCTCTCAAAAACTGAGCTCCTTGTCTTTCCTCCTCCTAATACTGATCCTCCTCTTTCGCTCTCCCTCCAAGTTTGTGGTACCAACATTAGTCCATCCTTGCAAGCGCGCTGTCTTGGCGTCATACTTGACTCTGGTCTCACCTTTGAGCCTCACATCCAGCATGTTGCCAAATCCTGTAGATTCCATCTTAAAAACATAGCCCGCATCCGCCCCTTTCTTGCACCAGATACTACCAAGGAGCTTGTCCATGCTCTAGTAATTTCCCGCATGGATTATTGTAACCCTCTCCTGATTGGTCTTCCCAATAGCCGTACTGCACCCTTACAGTCCGTAATGAATGCTGCTGCTAGATTGATTTTCCTCTCTAGTCGTTTCTCTCACACCTCACCCCTCTGCCAGTCCTTACATTGGCTTCCTGTATGCTATAGGAGTCAATTCAAGGTACTAACTCACACCTATAAAGCACTGAACAACTCTAGCCCCTCTTATATCTCCTCACAGATCCATAGGTATGTCCCTTCTCGGTCTCTCCGTTCTGCCCGTGACCACCTCCTGTCCGTTGTCCGCACTCGTACGGCCAACTCGCGCTTGCAGGACTTCTCACGGGCGGCTCCCTTCCTATGGAATAGCCTGCCTACCGCCATCAGACTCTCCCCTAGTCTTGCATCTTTTAAGAAGTGCCTTAAAACCCATCTCTTTAGGAAAGCTTATGGCCTCCAAGACTAACCCTTACCTCACATACCTGTCTCTTGCCCTCTCCTAAAGGGCAGCCCACCTTATTTGATTGTAAATTCCTGTCCTAATGTGTTTTACACCCCACCTCCTATAGAATGTAAGCTTGATCGAGCAGGGTCCTCTCCAACCTATTGTTCCTGTAAGTTTATTTGTAATTGTCCTATTTATAGTTAAATCCCCCTCTCATAATATTGTAAAGCGCTACGGAATCTGTTGGCGCTATATAAATGGCAATAATAAATAATAAATAAATAAATAAACGTGTGAATATTCTCAGTTTAGTGAATAATCCTGTCAGCGTTTACATTTAACGTGTGAATATTCTCAGTTTAGTGAATAATCCTGTCAGCGTTTACATTTAACGTGTGAATATTCTCAGTTTAGTGAATTATCCTGTCAGTGTTTACATTTAACGTGTGAATATTCTCAGTTTAGTGAATAATCCTGTCGGCGTTTACATTTAACGTGTGAATATTCTCAGTTTAGTGAATAATCCTGTCGGCGTTTACATTTAACGTGTGAATATTCTCAGTTTAGTGAATAATCCTGTCGGCGTTTACATTTAACGTGTGAATATTCTCAGTTTAGTGAATAATCCTGTCGGCGTTTACATTTAACGTGTGAATATTCTCAGTTTAGTGAATAATCCTGTCAGCGTTTACATTTAACGTGTGAATATTCTTAGTTTAGTGAATAATCCTGTCAGCGTTTACATTTAACGTGTGAATATTCTCAGTTTAGTGAATAATCCTGTCGGTGTTTATATTTAACGTGTGAATATTCTCAGTTTAGTGAATAATCCTGTCAGCGTTTACATTTAACGTGTGAATATTCTCAGTTTAGTGAATAATCCTGTCAGTGTTTACATTTAACGTGTGAATATTCTAAATTTAGTGAATAATCCTGTCGGCGTTTACATTTAACGTGTGACTATTCTCAGTTTAGTGAATAATCCTGTCAGCGTTTACATTTAACGTGTGAATATTCTCAGTTTAGTGAATAATCCTGTCAGTGTTTACATTTAACGTGTGAATTTTCCCAGTTCAGTGAATAATCCCGTCAGCGTTTACATTTAACGTGTGAATATTCTCAGTTTAGTGAATAATCCTGTCTGCGTTTACATTTAACGTGTGAATATTCTCAGTTTAGTGAATAATCCTGTCTGCGTTTACATTTAGCGTGTGAATATTCTCAGTTTAGTGAATAATCCTGTCTGCGTTTACATTTAACGTGTGAATATTCTCAGTTTAGTGAATAATCCTGTCAGCGTTTACATTTAACGTGTGAATATTCTCAGTTTAGTGAATAATCCTGTCAGCGTTTACATTTAACGTGTGAATATTCTCAGTTTAGTGAATTATCCTGTCGGTGTTTACATTTAACGTGTGAATATTCTCAGTTTAGTGAATAATCCTGTCGGCGTTTACATTTAACGTGTGAATATTCTCAGTTTAGTGAATAATCCTGTCGGCGTTTACATTTAACGTGTGAATATTCTCAGTTTAGTGAATAATCCTGTCAGCGTTTACATTTAACGTGTGAATATTCTCAGTTTAGTGAATAATCCTGTCAGCGTTTACATTTAACGTGTGAATATTCTCCGTTTAGTGAATAATCCTGTCAGCGTTTACATTTAACGTGTGAATATTCTCCGTTTAGTGAATAATCCTGTCAGCGTTTACATTTAACGTGTGAATATTCTCCGTTTAGTGAATAATCCTGTCAGCGTTTACATTTAACTTGTGAATATTCTCAGTTTAGTGAATAATCCTGTCAGCGTTTACATTTAACGTGTGAATATTCTCAGTTTAGTGAATAATCCTGTCTGCGTTTACATGTAACGTGTGAATATTCTCAGTTTAGTGAATAATCCTGTCGGCGTTTACATTTAACGTGTGAATATTCTCAGTTTAGTGAATAATCCTGTCGGCGTTTACATTTAACGTGTGAACATTCTCAGTTTAGTGAATAATCCTGTCGGCGTTTACATTTAACGTATGAATATTCTCAGTTTAGTGAATAATCCTGTCAGCGTTTACATTTAACGTGTGAATATTCTCAGTTTAGTGAATAATCCTGTCAGCGTTTACATTTAACGTGTGAATATTCTCAGTTTAGTGAATAATCCTGTCGGCGTTTACATTTAACGTGTGAATATTCTCAGTTTAGTGAATAATCCTGTCAGCGTTTACATTTAACGTGTGAATATTCTCAGTTTAGTGAATAATCCTGTCAGCGTTTACATTTAACGTGTGAATATTCTCAGTTTAGTGAATAATCCTGTCAGCGTTTACATTTAACGTGTGAATATTCTCCGTTTAGTGAATAATCCTGTCAGCGTTTACATTTAACGTGTGAATATTCTCCGTTTAGTGAATAATCCTGTCAGCGTTTACATTTAACGTGTGAATGTTCTCAGTTTAGTGAATAATCCTGTCAGTGTTTACATTTAACGTGTGAATATTCTCCGTTTAGTGAATAATCCTGTCAGCGTTTACATTTAACGTGTGAATATTCTCCGTTTAGTGAATAATCCTGTCGGCGTTTACATTTAACGTGTGAATATTCTCCGTTTAGTGAATAATCCTGTCGGCGTTTACATTTAACGTGTGAATATTCTCAGTTTAGTGAATAATCCTGTCGGCGTTTACATTTAACGTGTGAATATTCTCAGTTTAGTGAATAATCCTGTCAGTATTTACATTTAACGTGTGAATATTCTCAGTTTAGTGAATAATCCTGTCGGCGTTTACATTTAACGTGTGAATATTCTCAGTTTAGTGAATAATCCTGTCGGCGTTTACATTTAACGTGTGAATATTCTCAGTTTAGTGAATAATCCTGTCGGCGTTTACATTTAACGTGTGAATATTCTCAGTTTAGTGAATAATCCTGTCGGCGTTTACATTTAACGTGTGAATATTCTCAGTTTAGTGAATAATCCTTTCGGCGTTTACATTTAACGTGTGAATATTCTCAGTTTAGTGAATAATCCTGTCAGCGTTTACATTTAACGTGTGAATATTCTCCGTTTAGTGAATAATCCTGTTAGGGTATTTATATCGGCAGACATTTTGTGCTATGATAGAAATACAAAGTGTATATTCTGAAGTCATTGTTGAACAGACCAGACTCCATTTTGTTATTCTCAAGTTAACAAAGACACAAAATTTCTATCCTTTCTCTAAAACTGACTGCTTTGCCCGAGCTGAATGGAATGTGTAGTATATATAAACAACCAAATAGATAAGAGACTGTCTAGGTACTAATGGAATATAATAAATTCTAAAAACCCAGACCTGGGTGACAGAGGATTAAATAATTAAATTTTACTTTCGATATTGTACAACGTCCCATTATAGTTTAAGGTGAAACTTAGTTCACAAACTATCAATTTTAGGAATTATCACAGAATTTGCAGACGCATAGTCTGGATAAGTCGGAAGAAATCTCTTGATCTGACAGAAAATATAAGTTATAGGCCACATAGAGATAACGTAAATGACGTCAAAAATAGCCACCAGGAAAAGTTAACTCTTTCCTGGATAGGTATGTGTAGTGGAGCAATACTGCCATCTAGAGTCCAAATACGAGAATGGTTACCTAGAAGGCAACCACACCCCACATTTGTGATTGGCTATCACTTAGAGGAATTTCCCCTTTAAAAAGTTAAGACAAGGGAAGAGTCGGGAATTCAAAGATTGAAGAGAGAGACATTACAACACTCTCGGGAGATTCAGGGAGATTCAGAGAGATCCAGGCAGAATCGGACACTCAGAAAATCAAGACACTCCATGCAGAGAAAGAGACCCATGACACTTAGCTACCTGGGAACATCTGATGAGAAAATATCTACTTAAACTGGTAAATATACAGGCATTTAATTAATTAATTTAAATTAATTAAAATTAATAGCATGATATATGACTGGATAAATCATGATTAGATTTCATATTTAGAAATCTTAATTATTAAAGAATATATATATGGTTATAGCATCCCATCTGCAGCTGGGATTAATATAGCCATTAATGTATTTGTGTGATTAATATCACGTTGGCATATCATGACCATTTATCCAGCTGTATTGATTGGCTCTAAAATAAGATAAAATATCTGTTAGACAAATTAATTAAAATATCAGCTTATGTAACATAGTAAGATTTTCTCTTAATTTGATGGAATCAAGGAAGTGGTTACTGACTTTTTAAATATTAAAATTTTATTTAAAATTACATAGGAGTAGATCTTAAATCCCTAGAAGAGGTCTAGCCAGCATTGAAAGGGTTATTTCTAAACTGCCAGATGAAAGTTTCTTTACGATCTCATGCTGCACGCTGAAACTTCACATTCTTTGTCTCTGTGAAAGGGTCGTAAATCAATCTTGACACCTAATGTGTAGATTTTAAACTACGTCTTAGTCATTAGGAAATGTTTGTATTAAATTACCATATTGTATTGCATATTCATGTTATACTCGAATTCCATTGATTATTATCATGCATGTTACTCCTCATTATTATTTAAATGATTAAGAAATAAATATCTATTTTTATAACAATTTGTGATTTTAATTACCGGTATATGGTTTACCTTTCACTTATAACGATAACGATTAGGGATCTGAGAATTGAAACTCGTGGGCAATTCTCTCTGTTTACAATTATTATCCCATAAATATCCCCACAATCCTGTCGGCGTTTACATTTAACGTGTGAATATTCTCAGTTTAGTGAATAATCCTGTCAATGTTTACATTTAACGTGTGAATATTCTCAGTTTAGTGAATAATCCTGTCAGCGTTTACATTTAACGTGTGAATATTCTCCGTTTAGTGAATAATCCTGTCGGCGTTTACATTTAACGTGTGAATATTCTCAGTTTAGTGAATAATCCTGTCAGTGTTTACATTTAACGTGTGAATATTCTCAGTTTAGTGAATAATCCTGTCAGCGTTTACATTTAACGTGTGAATATTCTCAGTTTAGTTAATAATCCTGTCAGCGTTTACATTTAACGTGTGAATATTCTCAGTTTAGTGAATAATCCTGTCAGCGTTTACATTTAACGTGTGAATATTCTCAGTTTAGTGAATAATCCTGTCAGCGTTTACATTTAACGTGTGAATAATCCTGTCAGCGTTTACATTTAACGTGTGAATATTTTCAATTTAGTGAATAATCCTGTCAGCGTTTACATTTAACGTGTGAATATTCTCAGTTTAGTGAATAATTCTGTCAGCGTTTACATTTAACGTGTGAATATTCTCAGTTTAGTGAATAATTCTGTCAGTGTTTACATTTAACGTGTGAATATTCTCAGTTTAGTGAATAATCCTGTCAGTGTTTACATTTAACGTGTGAATATTCTCAATTTAGTGAATAATCCTGTCAGCGTTTACATTTAACGTGTGAATATTCTCAGTTTAGTGAATAATCCTGTCAGTGTTTACATTTAACGTGGGAATATTCTCAGTTTAGTGAATACTATTTAGCACGGGTGTTTTTTGGTGGTTGTAGTTGCGTAACAGATTTTGGGGGTCAAAGTTAGAAAAGGTGTTTCTGTTTTTTTTCCATCATATTTCATTTGTTTTTTTTTTATAGAAAGTTATGCTATGATGAAAATAATTGTATCTTTAGAAAGACAATTTAATGGCAAGTAAAACGGTATATAATATGTATGGGTACAGTAAATAAGTAAGAGGAAAGTTACAGCTAAACACAAACTCTGCAGAAATGTAAAAAGAACACTATTAATTGTTGGGGATAAAATCAGCTATACACGAAACCCTCTTTCTTAGATGGATACAACAAAAAATTAATTAAACATATAAAAAAAAATTATTAATTTAATATAAAAAAAATAATAATAAAAAATGCCCCCTCACACACATACACTATTATTATACACATACACTACACAAACACACTGTGTATATAATTCAGTGTTTGTATAGTGTGTGTGTATATAATGCAGTGTGTGTTTGTATTGTGTGTGTGTATATAATGCAGTGTGTGTTTGTATTGTGTGTGTGTGTATATAATGCAGTGTGTGTTTGTATTGTGTGTGTGTGTATATAATGCAGTGTGTTTGTATTGTGTGTGTGTGTGTGTATATAATGCAGTGTGTGTTTGTATAGTGTGTGTATATAATGCAGTGTGTTTGTATTGTGTGTTTGTATTGTGTGTGTGTGTGTGTGTGTGTATATAATGCAGTGTGTTTGTATATACACACACACTATACAAACACACACTGCATTATATACACACACTATACATTATATACGCACACACTATACAAACACACACTGCATTATATATACACACACTATACAAACACACTGCATTATACACAGACTATACAAACACATTGCATTATACACAGACTATACAAACACACTGCATTATACACAGACTATACAAACACACTGCATTATATAAACACTACACAAACACGCTGCATTATATAAACACTGCATTATATACACAGTGTGTTTGTGTAGTGTGTTTATATAATTCAGTGTGTTTGTGTAGTGTGTTTATATAATTCAGTGTGTGTTTGTGTAGTGTGTTTATACAATTCAGTGTGTGTTTGTGTAGTGTGTTTATACAATTCAGTGTGTGTTTGTGTAGTGTTTATATAATGCACACTACACACGCACTCTGCATTATATACATACACTAAACAAACACACACTCTGAATTATATAAACACACTACATTCACCATACACACACTACACAAATACACAAACTCTGCATGCCTTATATACACACACTACACAAACACACACACTTTGCATTTAGTATATACAGCATTCACTTTACACACACACACTGCATTCACTTTACGCACACTACCCACACACTACACAAACACACACTGCATCCACAACACACACACTGCATCCACAACACACACACTGCATCCACAACACACACACTGCATCCACAACACACACACTGCATCCACAACACACACACTGCATCCACAACACACACACACACACACACACACACACACACTAAACAAACACTGCATCCCCTACACACACACACTACACAAACATACACAGCTCCCCTGTCTAAACACACTGCATCCACTACACGTGGCATGTATATTTTGTGCATTTACCTTTAGAAATAGTTTTTATTTTCCAAAATGGTAAATGTACAGAATATCGGCAAATTATATCGGCTATCGGCCTGAAAGTTCACAGAGTATCGGTATCGGCTCTAAAAAATCAATATCGGTCGATCCCTAAAATTAACCCTTATATCAACAGCTAGGATAGATAGCAAAATGGATATTTGTATCTACAATTCCCCTCTTAGATCATATCATGATCTATCTTACGGTAAATATCCATGGGAGGCCTGTGGCAGAGAAACAAAAGGAGGTATATTCAGACGTGCTAATCACGTCTGCAGGACTTTCATTATTTCTTCACCTCGATTTCCCCCATTTGCTCTGTGCCGTAGGTTTTCCCTTTAAGAGGAGTTCGAGCTGTCGATTTTCAGCTTCTGTAATCATTTGTTGTACACGTTTCTTAAGTGTGCAAGTTAGATAACAATTAAACAATATCATTAATGCAAGTATTATTACAATAATGACAATAGGGTAGAAAAAGGACCTTACAACTTGTGCGCCAGTAGGAGACCAACCTGTGAGGGCATCATACCAATGATGGGCAAAATTTTCCTGGATTTTAGAACTAACTTGAATTAATTCCCTTTCAACTATGTGGGTGGATATTTCAGTATGTACTAAGGCATCTTTATGTGCTTTCAAATGTTTAAACATATCCTCTTTTCCTTTTATTAAATTGATTATTATTCCTATAGGAAGTTGATAATCAACGATAGGTAACGCAGGTGGAATATATGTTATGGACCTGTATATACTAGGAATAGGTTGCAGGAAATAAGTCTGATCTTTCCACGTTATCTAGGTGGCATTTGATATACATCCCACAAAGGGTAAATGTTTATCAACTTCGGGAATATTGACAGGTTGGTTGGTAGCTAGGCACACTATTTGTGGTTCTATTTCTAACATAATTGAATAATCCGATGGATATACATGCCAAGTACAACTACTTATTTGATTAGCTAATAAGCATGGTTCATAGATGGGTGAGGAATGTCTGCGTGTAATGTGTAACCTTTATCTGCCTTATCACAGTGTTCTAATGAATGTTTTATTATCCTTGGGGAATATATATTCTCCTGTATAAGTTGGATTCCACCAAGTAAGATTATTATTAAGTACATTAAACATAGGTGTAGGTAAAGTGAAGAACTTACATGCTAATTTTATATGGGTTGGAGCAACTTCGTATAACGTAAATCCAACCACCCTACATGAATAACTCGATATCTCATCTTCTACCCATTCTTCACAATATACATCATTTGACCTTAACCCCTTAAGGACACATGACGTGTGTGACACGTCATGATTCCCTTTTATTCCAGAAGTTTGGTCCTTAAGGGGTTAAACTAATCCAGTAGTTGTCAGTCAATTCCATCATTTCTCTTACTTTCTGTATTTTAGGTACCATAAGAGTATTCTCTAGTCTTAACCTCTGTTGATGCATCCATAAAACTCTAGTGGCACATAAGGTCCAGTCAGTGCTTCCTTTTGTTAGGTTAGTAATAGCATATGTTACATTACCTAGATAGGTGTACATAGACTGTTCTAGTTGTAATTCCTGCCATTGTGATTGTACCACGGTAGGGGCCCATTTAGCCATTACATGGAATCCTATCCCTAATTCTTTCCGTGCCGTGGATAACTTATTCTTTAGTATTATTTAGTATTTCCATGTCTACACCATTTAATATTCCCATAGCTGTTCCCGTACCTCCTAATAGGGTATCATACCATTCTCTCTTCTCTCTATTAGGCAGTGGGTTACATAATCGTACATCAGGTGTAGATAATTTAGTGTTATGTGTACAGCCTTCTGAATTATAGTAGTGTTTACACATGGTGAGGGTATTGGAATATGGGAATCATTATGAACAGTAGGTGTAGTATGTGGGCTACAAAATAATAAAACAGCAAACCAACCCCTGTTTTCTATTCTAGTACGATTATAAATGATACGGACGTATCCTCTTGGCCATGTGGTATTATATGTGCCTTGAACATTATCACCAGTTGCAATAGATGTAACCGGATTGTCTTGATCTAGAGAAACATTAGAATGTTGCAAATAATAAAATATTAAACCAACCCCTTTGTTTGTGAAAGGATAAGGCTCTTCAAATAGCCAAGCAAGAGTATAAAAACCAGTAGTGTTAGTAATTGTTATAGAGCAATTTACGGAATCATCATGCAATGGTTTGACCACTACTTGTGCAGTCTTTGCAGCAATACATATTTGACCATTAGTTGTAATGTTAAGTACAAGGCAGGTTTTGCCACCATTACATATGAAATCGTCTTGTGTTCTAGTCTCTTTGGCACGGCTCCACCAAAATACAGATTTAGAAGAACAATTGGTTTGAGTTTGTAAAGTCTTGTCTGTGGGTAGTGATCTTTTGTGTTTGGTTCTATTAGGATGATCAAGGCCTAATTGGACACTGTAACTGGTGGAGTTGTGATCTTTCCAGAAACAGACTTTCTGGAACTCTCTCATATTCTCATAATCATAGTGACAATCAAGAAGGACGATCAGCGGCAGGAAGATTATCATGGAGAGAATTAGGATGATGTAAAAATTCTTAGCCCCATGCAAGGGATCCAGTAGGTTTACTTTAGCCATAGCACTTCAAATAAGGATGTTGGGTTTTCAGGGCCAATCGGAATAAGGGCCTTGAGCTTGTCTCCCACTTCACCCCTCTTTGGACTCGGCTTCAGACGGGATGCATGGATCCAGATATCTTGGGAGTTGGTGAGCACAGCGGTTCGGGTCACGGCAATCACAGTGGTAGGCGGGCCAAAAGGAAACTTTCCCTTCCTGCTCTTGTTCAGCTGTCGGATACAGACCAGATCACCAGGCTGGTAAGGATGTGTAGGTTCCTGTGAGGATAGAGGAAACTGCGCGGAAACATCACCATATACAGAGTTGAGTTTAAAAAATTAACTATTTAACATACTCTTCCTGGATTAATTCTAAATCACCAGGCATGATAGCAAATCGTCCCTTCACCCAAGGAGTAGGAAATGGTCTTCCCATGAGTATCTCAAACAGTGAGAATTTAGTAGTCCTGTTAGGGGTCATTCTTATTTCAGCTAGAATAGCGGGTAAGTATGTTTGCCAGTGAACCCATGTGCCATCTGTGGCCTCATCAGTTTTTCCTTAATTGTCCTATTCATCCTCTCTACTATACCTGAACTCTGGGTGTGGTAGGGTACATTGAATTTCCAGGTAACCTGTAACCATTTGGCCAATTCCTGTGTAACTTTGCTAGCAAAGGCAGGGCCATTATCAGAATTGATCTGTAATGGGCAGCCATACCGAGGAATAATTTCAGTGGTCAGTATTTTCACCACAGTCCTAGCATCCTCCTTATTAGTAACAAAGGCCTCGGGCCTTTTAGAGAAGTGATCCACAATCACCAGTAAGTATTGTTGTCGCTTACCTGTCTTGGGAATGTGGGTGAAATCTACCTGTAAATGGGTGAAAGGGCCTGTAGGTGGTGGGAGGTGTTCGTGTCTAGGCTTGTGTGTGACAGTAGTATTGGTCTATAAGCATTGGACACACCTCTGTAAGTATACCTGACAGTGGAGAGAGAGATTTAAAATTACAAAATGTTGTTGAATAAGGCCCAAAGTGACCTTAAGACCCTTGTGACCCACTCCGTGTGCCTGGGAAATAAAAATAGGGGCACTACTTTCTGGTATCCCTATCTTCCCCTCTTTGGTATAAAGGCCATTTGGTCTTTCTCCAAACCCTGCTTCTTCCAGTATGCAATATCCTCATGGGTTGCAAAACCCTGAAGCTCTTGCAACAACTGTTCTTCTGGGCAGGTAGGGGGACTAAAAATTTGAAATATCATACGGTAATAAATGGTCCGAGACGCTACCTCTTTGGCAATTCGATCTGCTAGTGATCTAACCCCTTAAGGACGGTGGGCGTGCTATGCCGTCCTTGGGGACCCGGCTCTAAACGTCGGGGGATGGCATAGCACGTCCCCGCCGTCCTTTGTACTTACCCGGTCGCTGGCAATCGCGGTGTGGGGACTCACCTGGCAGTCCCCCTTTGCCCCTGCCGTCCTTAGTTCTTACCCGGTCACCGGCGATTGCGTTGTGGGGACTCACCTGTAAGTCCCCCTTTGCCCCCTCCCCCCGGCCATGTGATTGCGAGGACCTCACGATCACATAGTCGTCCAAGGCAATATAATAACAGGTACTCCCCCTGCTGCCTGAAAATAAATAAATAAATGTTAAAACAGTGTTATATTAATTTATATATATATACTTTGATCATATATGTAGAAAGGCCATTAGGCCTGAATTTGTGGGAGGAGTAAGTCCCCTACTTAAACTCCCAGCCCCTACTCACCTCTACCATTCAGCTGATTGTCTATCCCCATAGCAACCAGCACTTCCGGTCCGAGCTTCCCGCCAGATCAGCTTCAGTCTCCTGCAGCAAGAGGTCCATAGCTTTCCTCCGTCCGTTCTGAGGCCCGCCTTTGCGGTTTTTTCCTCCCGGTCGCGGTACCCGGCTTCCGGTCACGAGACCGGCACGCTCACGTAAGCTAAGTGAGGGAAATAGCGTTCGGCTATTTCCCTCTGTTCGGGCCTAAAAACTTAGGGGTAGGCTCCCTCTATCTTTCCACGTATCCATGCTCGTTTTAACGTATTCAGCGTTCGCGCCAAAACGGACGAACGCTCGTCACACTTACGCATCGTTCACGTATTCGTGCGGAAACTACCGAACTATGTATATGTATAACGCTCATATTATTCGTTGTATTTCTATGTTTCCGTTCGGTCATCCAGTACCGATCTATTCGTACGGTTTAAACGAACGCAAGGTACAAATCCATATTACGGTTAATTCTTTTAAACCATGCTAAACATATTCACGAATTTCATTTCACGAATTCTAAATATAAACGTATATTCCCTGCTCAGTCAGTTAACTGCTGATACCTACATGTCAGTATTTGGTTATACAATCCGGTCTAACTACCAGCCTTTTTCTCAAACTGTGTTGGCCGGTTTGATATATCTAAAACATTTAAAATCTCTACAATTATTTATAACATACATTTTTCCTACACCTAATTAACTAGTAACCCACGTTTTTAATCCATTTTAGTAATTCTTATAGACTTCCCATGTCACAAATATAAATAAACTAGTTTCTAAACTATACACCAACCATATTCAAATCCTACAGATATTAATTTTTTTTTTTTTTTTTTTTTAAATTCTTTATTTTTGGTGTGCAAGAAAGATACCATAAGCCTCGATGTGCCACAACAGCGACATCTGGGTACTTGATTAAACATTTGTTTTACATGTCATGGAAAACGATTGTGATGCACATTTTAGTTATAAATAATAACATTGTAACATTTAGCTCGAACATTTAGCTTATTCAAAAAAAAAAGTGTGTCCATGCGCTTTCAAACTAAGCATTGTGAAGTATAACGTATATTGTAAAGTAAAGTAAATCTTAAGTTATTATTATTATTGCCATTTATTTAGCGCCAACAGATTCCGTAGCGCTTTACAATATTTTGAGAGGGGGGGATGTAACAATAAATAAGACAATTACAAGAAAACTTACAGGAATAATAGGTTGAAGAGGACCCTGCTCAAATGAGCTTACAGTCTATAGGAGGTGGGGTATTAGAAACATTAGGATAGGAAATATCAAGTAGGAGTGAAGCAGAGCTGGAGGAGAGAGCAAAGCACTATCCCATAGGGACAGGTATGTAAGGGAGAGATTACTCTGGGAGGCCATACGCTTTCCTGAAGAGATGGGATTTAAGGCCCTTCTTAAATGATTGAAGACTAGGGGAGAGTCTGATGGCAGTAGGCAAGTTATTCCATAGGAGAGGAGCCGCCCGTGAGAAGTCCTGCAAGCGTGAGTTGGCCGTACGGGTGCGAGCAGCGGTCAGGAGGTGGTCGCGGGCAGAGCGGAGGGTACGAGGAGGGGCATACCTCTGGATCAGTGAAGAGATATAAGAGGGGCTGGAATTGTTCAGTGCTTTAAATGTATGGGTTAGCACTTTGAATTGACTCCTATAGGATACAGGGAGCCAATGTAAGGACTGGCAGAGGGGCGAGGTGTGAGAGGACCGACTGGATAGGAAAATCAGTCTAGCTGCAGCATTCATTACAGACTGTAGCGGGGCAGTACGGCTTTTGGGGAGACCAATCAGGAGAGGGTTACAGTAATCCATGCGGGAAATTACTAGAGCATGGACAAGCTCCTTGGTAGCATCTTGCATAAGAAAGGGGCGGATGCGGGCTATGTTTTTGAGTTGGAACCTACAGGACTTGGCAACAAACTGGATGTGAGACTCAAAGGTGAGACCAGAGTCAAGTATGACGCCAAGACAGCGCGCTTGTAGGGATGGACTTATGTGGATATCACTGACTTGAAGGGAGAGTGAGAGAGGAGGATCAGTATTAGGAGGAGGAAAGACAAGGAGTTCAGTTTTAGAGAGGTTAAGTAGCTTATAAACATAAGTAGTTCAGTAATGCTTCGGTCCTAAAGGTGTGGGAACCATGATGTCTTTCGTGTGTGCCCTAGATAGCCTTGTTAGGTTGAACTCACTGTGTCAATGAGGGTCTGGGTGGTGTCTCTCTGTGTTGGACATAATTGTGTCGCAGAGCATGTGGTCCTGGATCATAGGGGGTAAGCTACCCTCATCGGTACCCCCTAGTCTGCCAATTCGCCGTCGGTGCATATCCCGAGTTGAGGGTGTGAGCTTGGTGTGAGAATGGGGCATTTGGCGAGGTGGGAAAGCTTGTATTGCCATATTTCTGTTTTAAGTGGTTTGCCTATCAGGATGCCCAGGTGGTGTGGCCAGTGTAGGGTTGCGTATGTTTGCTAATTGTGGGGGTAACGCTTACTATCTGTGACTGGCGGCTAGACCCATGAATTCACTGTCACCCACGTGGTATCTCTAGGTGGCCAATATTCGGGGATTTAGTGTGCCGGGTTACGCTGAGTTCGCTGCCCGCAGAAAGTTAAGGAGCTGCCGGCGGAAGGTAATAAAGTGGTAATAAGGTGGTAATAAAGTGGTGGGGCCTATTCCTGTCTGTTATCGGTTGTTACCAAGGCAGAAAGCTAAGGCTCAGGGGAGTTGGGAGTAAGGTAACACGCTGTAACTGGGCTGTTTAAACAAAGAACATAGCATATCTTAATAAAAATAAAAAAAAATTTGTATCAAAAATAAAATGTTGACTCAGCAGTATAGTCCGACAGTTCTAGTAGCCTGTTCTTCTGTGTGCCCCTAAATGGCTCAGGTGCCCATCGGTTGGCGGCTAACCCTCTGCGCCTTGAACGCGGTAGAAGGTGAAGCGGGGGTCCCAATCGGCTGGAATGTGCGCACTTTTGTCATGTCCCATATGTGATGGTGCCGCTGTCTCGTGGCTTGGGTAGTTGGCGCTGGGTGTGCAGTCAATCCTAGAGATAACATCACCGAATCCATCTCTGCTGCTTCCGTCAAGCGGGTTGTGGCTCCTCCATGGGAGATGACCAGGTTCCTGGGAAATGTCCATCTATATGGGATGGAGTGTTGTCGGAGCGCGGAAGTGAGGGGCTTGAATTGGCTTCTCCAGAGCACCGTGGGCCGAGACAGATCCCGGTAGCAGGACAGGGTAGAGCTTTCAAAAAGAATGGTACGTTTTCCTCTCACAGCCGTCATGAGAGTTTGTTGAGCTGCCCGTGTCTGTAGCTGTAGTATGACGTCCCTTGGGGTGTCCGCCGGGGTTTTTGCAGCCCTCGGGATGCGGTAGATCCCGTCGATCACGGCTAGAGTTGCTTGGGGTGATGTGAGTAGGGCGACAAGCAGTCTTCCGGCGTATTGCGGTAGGTCATTCGGGGTCACTGTCTCCGGGATTCCCCGGATTTTAACATTTCTGCTCCTGTGCCTGTCCTCTATCGCGTCGAGGCGGCCGGCAAGATGTGACTGGGCGCGTTGCAGCTCAGTATTTTGGGCTTCTAGCTGTGTGCATCGGGCTGTTAGGCCTTCGGAGTGTCCCTCTACGGTCTTGACTCTCCCCTCCACCGATTGAATTTCCTCACGCAGAGCGGCCACGTCTGCGGCAAATAGCGTACGGAGGTTGCGGAGGAGGGCTTTAATGTCCCCCTTCGTGGAGGGTAACTCGTTGTCCTCGTCGGAGGAGGCCTGGTGTAAGCCCCCAGAGCTCGGGAATTCATCCAGCTCGTCCATAGCTTGTTCCTCGGAGGAGGCAGAGGTCGCGTCGCCATATTGTTTTGGCGCGGTGAGGCTTGAGGCCTTTGCGGGACGGAGGAGAAGGTCTCCGATATCGCGGGCCCCAGCTGGTTTTACGGTTCCCTGATGTTTAGTTTTCTTCCCCATCCTGCGATATCGTAGTTGGGGTTGATGATGGGGCTTTTAGGGTGAAAATATCGCTTTTTTAGGCTTGTTTCGGCGGAGCTGTGCTTGCATGCGTCTGTTCGCTTCGGCTGTTGGCTCCGCCCCCCATGGACACTCAGATATTAATTTATTAAACACGATATTCTAGGATATCCGTTAAATCCACATCTGTACTACATCTTCTCCTAAAAATCACGCAGTCACATGTTTTTTGGCTTTACAGATTGCATCGGCTTCCCGCATTTCTGCTCAAAAGTTGTTATTTCAAGTTCTTTTATTACAGGAACAGGTATAGTATTTTTCTCACTTTGGTTTCGTCTAGGCCTCAAATTCAACTGTTGGGATTTATTACATACTGTCACATCTGTCGTCAACTATCGAAATATTCATTGGTTAATCCTTAGCTCCAGTATTATTCTAGGCCTCCACCGGTTTCTACACATTTAACCAGTCACGCTCAACATAGTTCCCGTACGTCAAATCAAGGTATAGTTCTCTACTCTTTTTAAGACCTTTTTCATACAAGACCTCACGCGGTCTCGATTTCATTACAATTTTCTCACGGTCTTACGCCCACGGTACGTTAATTCTTTACAATTTCTCTACCCAGACATACGGTTATACTGCCATCAGGCCCGGAAAAACACCCAACCTACATGACCCGGTACTCAGCCATACCATCAGGTACTTACGTCCTTACCCATGTACGTCCATTGCCACCCCAAGGCCTCATTCAGCCTTCTCCTTAAACGCAAAAATCGTCCCAGTCGCATACCAAACCTTTTCAGATCCCTCAATGCAGGATCTCACGTTGCGCCCTTAACAACCAACTCTCAATACAAACCATACGCCACCACGATACGCATAAATACATCAACATTTGTCTTAAATCTCCAGGCTTCTTCCTCAAGGACAGCAGCAGACAAGACTCGCCACACTTAATACTACTAGAAGGTTCCAGATATCATTTACAACCACTCAAGGTTAGTATCCACACACCACTCCAGAATTCTCATTCAACCTTAAGTATACAATCAAACTGGCTACAGGGGCTAGGCTACTGCCTTAGCTCACCCTATCAGGAAATCCGGTCCCACAAGGCCATCCCCCCCCCCCCACCTCAACACGGAGGTACGGCCCCACGCCCAAATCATAGTCATACGCCTCGCACGCCCTACTACAGGGCTCTAGTCAGGGCCTCACCTGTCACGGCCACACGTTTTTGAATTCTCTTTACAGTTACCGAGAGGCCAACACCCCGCCACCACGTCTGTGTCCACAACTTCATAAGCCAAATCATAGGTAGAGCCTCTCACCGCCACTTGGCATTAGCAGGGCCTCACCTATCCAAAAATTCAACAGATACGTTTTTCGCTTCGTCATTAGCATTACAGTCCAGTTCTTCCAAATACACCACCCCTCATACCCCTCCAACGTTCCTTACTCCCCTTCTAATATATCTTTCACATAACCATTCCTTTTTAGAATGTCCCAAGAACCAATCCCCATCGAAAAATTGCCAGAAGAAATACCATTTACGCCAATCAGACCCGAGTCTCCAGGCAAATCTCTCACTCTCTCAACTCCCACGTCCTTGAGAGCATGGACTATTCCCAAAATTACGGCCGAGCTTAGGCTCAGGGGAATCCCCTTTCCAGCCACAGCTAGAAAGGCAGAACTTTACAGGCTGCTTACCTACCAAGCCCCCGAGCCTAGACCAGGCACTAGCTCTCAAGGACAGCCACCAAGCACCGGCACGGCCACCCAGGATACCCTGGCAGCAATCTTGGCCAACCTACAGACCTACGCCATTTCCTCCCCGGGCATCCCAGTCTCCACCCCGGCTGTCCCCGCTATACCAGCATGCCCCCCCATACTCCCCTCTCCAGCACCAGTCACAGCCATAACACCCTTTGAGTCACCAGCGCACTCCGTCCCAGACTCTATCAAGAAAGATATCTTAGACGGGAAGGACGTGTGTCTGGTGTCTTTGCTCATAGCCTCCCAGGACATACTGGAGAACAAGGCATACAACTACGGTGACATATCAGTAGTGCTTAAGACATTTGCACAATGTATCCCCACAGGAGAGAAGATTTAGACCTCTATCTTCACAAAGTGGTGGATCTAGGCATCAAGTACGGGGGCTCCTCTTTCTACGACTACCACAAGTCAGTATCAGCGAAGGCGGCGACCCATCTGAAGCAGTTTAATGTAAGAATTAACTGGTGCCAGATGGATACAGAACTATTCTGTCGCCACTTCGCTGGACCCAGGCCCCCGGCTTGTGCCATATGTAACTCCACATCCCACACGGCCGACCTATGTCCCGCCGAACCAGATCCCACCACCTCCACTCCCACCCCTCACCCCACTTTCACCCCTCACAACAAACCAGCGGGTGGTCTACGTGACAAGCTGGGTAGGTCCATCTCCTTTTTAGGCAAGGCGCAGGTGTGCAATAATTTCAACGCAGCCTCCTGCAGTTTCAGCGCCTGTAGATTATTGCACATCTGCTCCATATGCTTTAGGGCACATACCAAGACCATGTGTCCGGCCAGGTTGTCACCAAACAAGTGACTAACTGACATTAACATCGACAACCTGTTTTTTTACCTAAGGTCACACCCTAGCAGGCACTTGGTGGAATATCTCACCACAGGGTTCACACAAGGGTTTCTCACAGGTATAGTAGCCATCCCCCCAGGTACACTAGAATGTCCTAATCTCCTGTCAGCACGTCTAGACCCAGTCTCCATAGACACTCTCCTTTCCTCTGAAATCACCAACGGTTTCATGATCGGGCCCTTCACCTCCTCACCATTTTCCTCCTGGCAGGCTAACCCAATTGGTATGGCAATTCACAAATATTCCAATAAAAAAACGCTTAATTATCGATTTATCGGCACCGCACTCCTCTTTTGTTCCAAGCATAAACGCACTCATTCCAGCAGACGAATTCTCACTCCAGTACGTAACTATCGACGACGCCATACAGTCCATCATATCTTCTGGTAATCGGCCCTGGCACAGCAAAACAGACATCACAAACGTGTTTAAGTTACTACCCATGCACCCCTCACTCTGGCACTTACACGGTGTTAAATGGCGAGGGAAATACTACTTCTCCACACGACTCGCTTTCGGTTCTCGAAGCAGCCCCAAACTGTTCGATATTTTCGCTGAGTCACTATGCTAGCTGCTTCTGAACGTCCTCAGATGTCACTCTGTTATTCACTACCTAGACGACTTCCTACTGATAGAGCCAGGGTCACAAACACCCACCGCTATCAGCAGTACTACAGCACTATTTTCCACACTTGGAGTTCCTTTGTCCCCATCTAAAACAATAGGCCCCACAACTAAACTTACCTTTTTGGGGATAGAGCTGGATTCTGTTAAACTCAGAGCTAGCCTTCCCCACGACAAACTGTCACGATTGAGAGGGGAGATAGACCCGTTCCTGCGGAATGATGTTTGCACCAGGAGAGAACTTCAGTCCCTTCTTGGATCCCTGAACTTCGCCATGCGCATCATCCCGCAGGGAAGGTCTTTTATATCCAGGCTTCTTTGCCTGCTCCATGGAGTGCCGGACTCCTGCCCAGTTTCTTTGGACCCCCACGCCAAGGCTGACTTAGCTATGTGGGGGGAAGTTTTTGGCAGAATGGAATGGTATCTCCATGTTTATCCCCCCTCTCTCCACTTCTTCACCCATCATTCACACAGACGCCGCAGCCAACACTGGTTTCGCAGGCATTTTCGGGAACCACTGGCTTAGGAGTCACTGGCCCACTGAGACAGATGCCTTGCCAGGATTCAGGGAGACCTCAGCACTATTCGAAATTTATCCCATTGTGGCGGCCGCACACACCTGGGGTCATCTCTGGTCCGGCAAGGCAGTTAAATGCCACTCAGATAACTCGGCGGCTTGCGAAATCATTAACAAAGGGCGCTCATCATCCCTGACCATCATGCGGCTGGTTCGCAAGCTGACCTGGCTGGCAGCATCCGGTCAGTTTCACTTAGTGTGTTTTCACATCCTGGGTATTCACAACATGGCCACTGACGCTCTTTCTCGTTCTCAATTTCAGGCATTCTCTCAGGCACTCCCTACGGCTCACCAACAGCCATCCAGGACACCACGTTTTCACGAACTAATCTTGGATTAAGCACACTTTTATGCATCACGCTAGAACTCTCATTCACCAAGCACTATCACCCAACACTGCTATCACTTATAATAGGGCACTTACCATATGTGACGAGACCAATCTCGCCACATTGCATTGGAGGAGCCTGGTTGCCCGCCTGCTGCCTTTGGATTATGGACCGGCAGCTAAAGGGTTAATTTTACTGTGTAGAAGGATTTATTTCTCCCTTTCTGCACAGCCGTTCGGTAGATGCTATCTACCGAACAAACAGCTGTTTTTCAGCCTCCCCAGAGCCGTGGGAAGCCGGCCGGCGCTGTTAATGGGCCACCCAGAAGCTGGCGTGTGCCCTCCATTT
Organism: Pelobates fuscus; assembly: GCF_036172605.1. Taxonomy (NCBI): domain Eukaryota; kingdom Metazoa; phylum Chordata; class Amphibia; order Anura; family Pelobatidae; genus Pelobates; species Pelobates fuscus. The sequence continues at coordinate 389,688,937 of NC_086320.1, read as the reverse complement.
ACCTCCCTGAAGCTGCGGTTAACCGCAGCTTAATTGATTGTTACTGGGTGGCCGTGGTTACACTTAGCGGCCGCTAGGTGGCGGTGTTATGGAGCTCCCCGGATGGCCAGCGGTGCTCAGCCCAGAATCAATGCACTAAAAGCGGACACTTTTATGTGCAGGCACCGCTGAGCCTACAGCCCCCTGGTTCTTAATCGTGCATATTTAACCGAATACATGTTAATCCGGTAGTTTGTATATGTGAATGTTAACCCAGATAGCTATGCCATGGAGCCAATTCGTGTAATTAAAGACTCTGGCTCCATGGCAATTAAACTGTATTCGTGTGGTCTGAGTGTCATTCACCTAATAATGTGCACTCAGACCTGAGCTATCTGGGGATATGTTAAATGTATATATTTACTGTACCGTTTGTCCCATTATGTATTTTAAAGTGATAGTCTGTCTTTGTGTCCCCACGTGTGTAATGGAGTTTTGCCTTTGTCCTGGGAGATAATTGAATTACTTCTCCAGGGCTGAGGGGAGGAAGCCAGGATGCATTGTGGGGATGTTTTACTTCTGTATGTCCTGAAATGCTACTTGTCTGTCCGTTGTTACAGTCTTCCATCTGGTCCCCTAGGGGAGTGTCCACCAGGTGGGAGACCTGCATAAATACAGGGGCAGGTAGCCCTCAATAAACAGACCACTGCTTGACCCTCAACACGGAGCCTTGTCTCGTTCTTGGGGGGGATTCACTGTATGCTGATAGAGACTGACTGCCAGGAGTGTAAGCCGCTTGGGAGCTTTTCCTGTTCGTCTGCTAGCAGCTATTCGTGAGGTTCCAGTAGTGCGGGGTAGTTCCGGGAGTTTGGAGTGCTACCTTATTCCCTTGTATGCAGTTCGGGAGTTTGGTGCATTCACTTATATCCAATTTGTGAGTTTTGGTGATTTTACAGTAGCTGTGCCTGTCTTTGAAAAGGGGATTATTGCCTAAACGATTTTAACCTCTTGTCTGCTGAAACGGTCCGTAACAATTGGTGGCAAGCGGCGGGATTGTTCCTACAGCCAGAAGGACAGCTACAGGAGACACCATTTCTTGGGATTTTTACAAATTGAGGGCAACGCATGTCTGAGTACAGCGACCATGACAGCACCAGGATGGAACCAGCAGTGGAGTATGATGAGCGTGACATGGATGACCGAGATGCAGTCCGCAAAGGCATATGGTACCAGGCACTGGGTATTGTGGAATACCAGCGGGACGGGAGATTCCCCAAGGAAGACCAGCGGTTGCAGAAGCGAGTAGCCCTGCGGATGCCCTTCCTGGGAGAGCAGCCCCTGGAGGAATGGGTGAGTAAATTGGAACACCTAGTATGGCAGGAGATGTGGCTAGAAGATGCCTACCAGGCGCTCTGGTGGTATGGGGCACAATACCTGCCCTGGACAGCCGAGCATGACAAGCCAGAGGGAGAGGAGTTTGATGGTCCTGGCTTGTTATGGCAGTCTGTAACGGACCGTTTCACTTACAAGAGGATAAAACCCAGTTTAGGCGATAATCCCCTTTTCTAGAGACAGGCACAGCTACTGCAGAACACCAAACTCCCGATCTGGATACGAAATAACACTCCAAACTGGAACAGCTGAACAAGAAAAGCATACAATCCGCTTACACTCTTGGCAGTCAGCTTACAATCCAATTCCCCCCAAGAACGAGACGACACTTCATTTTGAGGGTTAAACAGGAACTCAGGACTGGGACACCCAGTCTGGCTTTTATTACAAACAAGTACATACAGGACACTCCCAGGGGGAGGATGAAATTAACCAATCACAGGGATGTACCTCCCACACATTTCCTCCCCTTAGATTAGCACTTAATATAATTATACCGTACACCCTTTTCCCCAATTCTTGGATGTACCCCAAATACATATGCTACACCTCCAAAACAGGTATCCCCTGATAGCCCTTATTCAGGGGGACAACATATGCAAGAATCAGGTCATTCGGATGAATGGTTCGGGAGATATGAGGTTCCAAAGATTTGACCGACCGCATGGGTAAAGTATCCGAAAACAGTTCCATGCATTTTGGCCCTGCGGTCGGTCACAAACAAGTGAATGAAACAGACGAATTACTGGTGTTATAGAGACTAAGGGGGATTCGCATGAATCCCCTAGTTCGTACGTTTCCCCGTAGTTTCCCCACGAAATCCTGGAAGTCTGGAGGTCTCAGCGGTGTTACATAGTTACATAGTTACATAGTTAGATAGCTGAAAAGAGACTTGCGTCCATCAAGTTCAGCCTTCCTCACACCTGTTTTTTGCTGTTGATCCAAAAGAAAAGAAAAAAAAAAAAAAAAAAAAAAAAGAAAAAAACCCAGTTTGAAGCACAATTTTGCAACAAGCTAGGACAAAAAATTCCTTCTTGACCCCAGAATGGCAGTCAGATTTATCCTTGAATCAAGCAGTTATTACCCTACATTGAAAGATTATATCCTTGAATATTCTGTCTTTGCAAGTATGCATCTAGTAGCTGTTTGAACATCTGTATGGACTCTGATAAAACCACTTCTTCAGGCAGAGAATTCCACATCCTGATTGTTCTTACAGTAAAAAAACCTTTCCTTTGCCTTAGACGAAATCTTCTTTCTTCCAGTCTAAACGCATGGCCTCGTGTCCTATTTAAAGTCCGGTTTGTGAATAGATTTCCACACAATGGTTTGTATTGGCCCCGAATATATTTGTATAATGTTATCATATCCCCTCTCAGGCGACGTTTTTCTAAACTAAATAGGTTTAAATTTGTTAACCTTTCTTCATAGCTGATATGTTCCATTCCTTTTATTAATTTTGTAGCCCGCCTCTGCACTTTTTCTAGTGCCATGATATCCTTCTTTAGAACAGGTGCCCAAAATTGCACAGCATATTCAATATGTGGTCTTACCAGTGATTTATAGAGAGGCAAAATGATATTCTCGTCCCGAGAATGAATGCCCTTTTTCATGCATGACAATACCTTACTGGCCTTGGCCACTGCTGATTGACATTGCACATTGTTGCATAGTTTGTTGTCTATAACAATTCCCAAGTCCTTTTCGTGTGTTGTTATCCCTAATTCGCTTCCATTAAGGGTATACGTTGCTTGTGTATTCTTTACGCCGAAGTGCATAACTTTGCATTTTTCAACATTAAATTTCATCTGCCATTTGAGTGCCCAGTCCCCCAGTCTATCTAAATCCTTCTGCAGCAAAGTAATATCTTGCTCACATTGTATTATTTTACAAAGTTTTGTGTCATCTGCAAACACTGAAACATGACTTTCAATGCTGTCTTCAAGATCATTTATAAAAATGTTAAATAGAAGGGGTCCCAGAACAGACCCCTGAGGGACACCACTTGCCACCTCTGTCCAGCTTGAAAATTTACCATTAACAACAACTCTTTGTATTCTGTTTTTAAGCCAATGTTCTACCCAAGAACAAGCATTTTCATCGAGACCGATTTCCTTGAGTTTGAACACTAATCTTTTGTGTGGAACTGTATCAAATGCCTTGGCAAAATCCAAATAGATCACATCCACTGCAACACCCTGATCTATACTTCTACTTACTTCTTCGTAGAAAGCAATCAAGTTAGTTTGACACGACCTGTGCTTCATAAAACCGTGCTGATTTTTGCTGATAACCATATTCTTCTCAAGGAATTCTTGAATATTATCCCTTAATAACCTTTCAAATATTTTACCAGCCACAGAAGTTAAGCTCACAGGTCTATAATTTCCAGGCAAGGATTTTGAACCCTTTTTGAATATAGGAACCACATCTGCCTTCCTCCAATCCTCCGGAACACTTCCTGAAAGAAAAGAATCTTGAAAGATTAAAAACAGAGGTTCACTTATTTCTACACTTAGTTCCTTAAGTACACGTGGATGGATACCGTCAGGCCCTGGAGCTTTGTTTATATTAACTTTCTTTAGTTGCTGCAGCACATTGTCTTGAGTTAACCAATTACAATTATTCTGCAAGTTTTTAGTAGCAATCATTTGCACATCTATTGCCATGGGTTCTTCTTTAATATATACGGAGGAGAAATAGTTATTTAGAATTCCTGCCTTTTCTTGGTCTTCATTAACCAACACCCCCGTTTCAGTTTTAAGTGTACCTATACTTTCATTTTTGGGTTTTTTGGAATTTATGTACTTAAAAAATGCTTTGGGGTTGGTTTTGCTCTCTTTAGCTATCATTTTTTCATTTTGAAGTTTAGCAAGTTTAATTGCCTTTTTGCACGCATTATTTGCTTTCTTATATCTTTTATAAGATGCATCTGATTTGTCTGATTTAAATGCTTTAAATGCCCTTTTCTTATTTTTAATCTCTTGTTTTACTTCTCTACTAAGCCACATTGGTTTTAATTTGTTTCTTTTATACTTATTTCCCAATGGTACATACTGAGAAATGTACCTTTCTAATATTTGTTGGAAGATGATCCATTTATCCTCAGTGTTCTTTTCACTAAAGAGTTTATGCCAGTCAATATATTGTAAAGCTTCCCTTATCTTATTGAAATTGGCCTTTTTAAAATTATATGTTTTAGTATACCCCATGTGCTTTTGTTTTTTTGAGTTTATTTCAAAGGACACTATATTGTGATCACTATTTCCCAAGTGCTCACCTACTTGAATGTTGGTCAAAAGATCAACGTTGTTTGTTAAAACCAGGTCCAGACAAGCGTCCATTCTAGTTGGTGCTTGTACAAGTTGTGACATGAAGTTGTCATTTAACAAGTTTAAAAACCTAATTCCCTTTGCTGAGCTACTAGTCCCTATGTCCCAATTTATGTCTGGGTAATTAAAATCTCCAATAATTAAAGTGTTACCAAGATTTGCAGCTTTCTCAATTTGCTCAAACAGCTGTTGTTCCTCGTCAATATTAACATTAGGTGGTTTATAACATATCCCAACCAATAGTTGGTTTCCCTTCTTTTCCCCCAAGCAGATATTTACCCATAAAGCTTCCACATTTTCCTCATCGCATTCAATTTGCTTAAGATTTGGCTTTAAATCATGGTTGACATACAAACATACCCCACCACCCTTCTTGTTTTTCCTATCCTTCCTAAATAATGTGTACCCATTTAAGTTAACTGCCCAGTCATGTGTCTCATCCCACCATGTTTCAGTTATGCCTATTATATCATATTGTTTAGTGTATGCTAATGCCTCTAGTTCCCCCATTTTGTTATTTAGGCTCCTTGCATTAGTAAGCATACATTTAATATCATGCGTCTCTTGTTTATTTTGTGAATTACCAACATTACATAGCTTCTCTGTTCTGAGCTTGCCCCTCCCCCCGTCTCCACCCTCCTTATACTGTTCTAAAGCCCATCTCCTTTCTGTCCTATCTCCATTTTGTAGATTGCTATGACCCTCCCCCCCTACTACTAGTTTAAAATCTCCTCCAACCTTCTAGCCATCCTATCCCCCAGCACTGCAGACCCCCTTCCGTTTAGGTGCAATCCATCCCTACTATATAGGTTGTACCCAATCGCAAAGTCGGCCCAGTGCTCTAAAAACCCAAAACCCTCCTTCCTGCACCAAGACTTCAGCCACGCATTAACCTCTCTAATCTCCCGCTGCCTTTCCACTGTAGCACGTGGCACAGGTAATATCTCGGAGAATACCACCTTGGAGGTCCTTTTCTTGAGTTTGCTACCTAATTCCCTGAAATCATTCTTTAGGACCTTCCATCTTCCTCTTACTTTGTCATTGGTACCAATATGGACCATGACCGCTGGGTCATCCCCAGCCCCTCCCAATAATCCATCCACTCTGTCAGCAACATGCCGGACCCGAGCACCCGGGAGACAGCAAACTGTCCGGTTGAGCCGATCAGAGTGGCAGATTGCCCTATCTGCTCTCCTAATGATAGAGTCCCCTACCACCACAACCTGTCTTGCCTTCCTTACATTTTGATCCCCACCCGTACTAGAGGGGCTGTCACCTCGGCTGTTAGAAGTAACAGCTTCCTCTAATACAGCTACTCCTGAGCTGATGCTCCCAACATCTTCCCTCAAACGGGCAAACCTGCTAGGTTGCACCAAATCAGGACTAGCTAGCCCTTTCCTCTTCCCTCCCCCCCTGCTTCCTCGCCCCACTGTCACCCAGCTACATGCCTGTTCCCCATCTGTCATATCTCCTCCCTCTCCACTACCTGTCCCCACTAAACTCTGCTCAGTCAGCAGCAGACTCCTCTCAAGATTGTCGATCTCCCTCAAAGTTGCGATTTGCCTCTCAAGATCTCCAATCTGAGCTTCCAGAGAAGCCACTCGCACACAACCATCACAGAGGTATGGACCATGGACGGGTACATCCAGGCATCCATACATGCAACAAGATGTGCATTGAGTCAAACTAACAATCTTGCTAACACTCATTTCCCCAGATACAGATGAAAAAAAAAAAAAAAAAATCTATATATATATATATATATAAATAAAAAAAAATTAAAAATTACCTTGATAGTTTGCCTAGTCGAGTGTCCGATTTCAGTTCCAGACACTCGACGGCAAAACACCGCTGTTCGGTAGTTTAAGATGGCCGCCGCCACGTGTTTGTTTCCCAAATGGCGGCCACCCAGAGGACAAAGACCACACTACACTGATTGCCAATTACCCGTTTGCAATATTGTTGCAAACGGTAATTGGAGGCACACTTAGTCCTGGGTGGTCTGGTTGTTCGGTAGTTTCCTCAATACAATGAATGGAGTGATTCTACCGAACAATCAGATGAATGCTGCATATATATATATAACCCAGGTTAACTGCATACAAAAATACATACATGACATTAAAGTATTAAAGGCAGGATTACTGTAATACGCTCCACAGTCTTAAAGGGACAGTAGTCCCAAAAGTCCCCATAGATCCACGGATGGCCCTTAAAGGCCCAGTAGCAGTAATATACATTATTACATGCCCAAATATAGTTTTTCCAGTACAATATGTCCAGGGGCCATAGTCGCAGGGCAGGAGGCTAGCAACCAGGCTTCTCCAGTTCACAGTGGCGAAGTTGGTTTCGCCACACAGTCGTTTTCAGAGCCCGAGTTTGGGAGCCCTACACAAGCTCAGTTCAGTGATCTCTTTGAGTGGAGGGAGAGCAGGTATGACTGGGACGACACTCAGGAGATAGAGCAAGACCTGGTCCACCTAGTGACCCGAGAGATGGAGCTGGAACAGGGCTACCAAAATCTGTTCCCCTCCAGTGAGAAGGCTCAGCAGAGAAGCGGAGACCCAGATCCAGACCCATTCAGCTGGGCAGATATTGAGGAGATGTACTGGGAAGAACCCCAGGTGGCCGGTGGAGATGGGACCGAGATCTCTCCACCGGTCCTGCAGGGAATTGGGAGCCCAGTCTCCATTCCCCAGCGGCAGTGTGATATGCAGGGAATTGGGAGCCCAGTCTCCATTCCCCAGCGGCAGGCTGAGTTACAGGGGGCAGAGGTAGTTCCTGCCCCCCAGCAGCAGAGTGATATGCCGGGAAGGCAGTGTGAAGTACAGGGAGAGGAGAGCAGCGTCCTCCCTCCCCAGCGGCAGCGTGATTTTTCGGGAATTGGGAGCCCAGTCTCCATTCCCCAGCGGCAGTGTGATGTGCCGGGAATTGGGAGCTCAGTCTCCATTCTCCAGCGGCCGAGTATCCAGCAGGGAATAGAGAGCCCAGTCTCCTTTCCCCAGCAGCAGGACTCTGTATTGGGAGGAGAGACAGTCGGTCGCCCTCCGCAGAGACTGGAAGTATGTATGGGAGAGGAGCTTGTTACCACCTCTCCCCAGCAGCGGATCATTAATGGGCAGGGAATAGAGAGCTCAGTCTCCTTTCCCCAGCGGCAGAGTGTTCTATCGGGAGAGGAGCTTGTTACCCCCTCTCCCCAGCGACAGCTTAATGTACCAGGGGGAGACTGTAAGCCCCACTCCTGTGCAGATGGGACCATGGTCTCTGCACTTACCACACAGGGGGTAGGGACGGTCGGTCCTACCCCCCCACGACAGGGCTGTTTAGCCAAAGGGGAGACAGTCGGTCTCCCCCTCCGGCAGCAGAGCTGTCCAAAGGGGAGACAGTCGGTCTCCCCCTCCGGCAGCAGAGCTGTGTATCCAAAGGGGAGACAGTCGGTCTCCCCCTCCGGCAGCAGAGCTGTCCAAAGGGGAGACAGTCGGTCTCCCCCTCCGGCAGCAGAGCTGTGTATCCAAAGGGGAGACAGTCGGTCTCCCCCTCCGGCAGCAGAGCTGTGTATCCAAAGGGGAGACAGTCGGTCTCCCCCTTCAGCAGCAGAGCTATGCACCTAAAGGGGAGACAGTCAGTCTCCAGCAACCAGGCTCCAACCAGACTACTCCGGTGGTAGTACTGGCACCAGGGCAGAGTACCGCTGGTCTCTGCCAACTCAGCAACCCACCAAGGCAGCCTACCAGTCCCCCACACAGCCGTGGTGAGGCACCTGGACATGGACAAGTTTCTCCTCTACCCAGGTGTAGTAACCATTTATTGTGGGTGGGCTGTACTGTTTTTTCTGCTTTGTGGGTGTGCTGCTGGACTAACAAGGGCACTGACCGGCAGGAGGTCAGGTACCCTGTTAGTCTGTTTGGAAAAGGGGAGAGATGTGATGAGACCAATCTCGCCACATTGCATTGGAGGAGCCTGGTTGCCCGCCTGCTGCCTTTGGATTATGGACCGGCAGCTAAAGGGTTAATTTTACTGTGCAGAAGGATTTATTTCTCCCTTTCTGCACAGCCGTTCGGTAGATGCTATCTACCGAACAAACAGCCGTTTTTCAGCCTCCCCAGAGCCGTGGGAAGCCGGCCGGCGCTGTTACTGGGCCACCCAGAAGCTGGCGTGTGCCCTCCATTACCTCCCTGAAGCTGCGGTTAACCGCAGCTTAATTGATTGTTACTGGGTGGCCGTGGTTACACTTAGCGGCCGCTAGGTGGCGGTGTTATGGAGCTCCCTGGACGGCCAGCGGTGCTCAGCCCAGAATCGGTGCACTAAAAGCGGACACTTTTACGTGCAGGCACCACTGAGCCTCCAGCCCCCTGGTTCTTATTCGTGCATATTTAACCGAATACATGTTAATTCGGTAGTTTGTATATGTGAATGTTAACCCAGATAGCTATGCCATGGAGCCAATTCGTGTAATTAAAGACTCTGGCTCCATGGCAATTAAACTGTATTCGGTCTGAATGCCATTCACCTAATAATGTGCACTAAGACCTGAGCTATCTGGGGATATGTTAACTGTATATATTTACTGTACCGTTTGTCCCATTATGTATTTTAACGTGATATTCTGTCTTTGTGTCTCCACGTGTGTAATGGAGTTTTGTCTTTGTCCTGGGAGATAATTGAATTACTTCTCCAGGGCAGAGGGGAGGAAGCCAGGATGCATTGTGGGGATGTTTTACTTCTGTATGTCCTGAAATGCTACTTGTCTGTCCGTTGTTACAGTCTTTCATCTGGTCCCCTAGGGGAGTGTCCACCAGGTGGGAGACCTGCATAAATACAGGGACAGGTAGCCCTCAATAAACAGACCACTGCTTGACCCTCAACACAGAGCCTTGTCTCGTTCTTGGGGGGATTCACTGTATGCTGATAGAGACTGACTGCCAGGAGTGTAAGCCGCTTGGGAGCTTTTCCTGTTCGTCTGCTAGCAGCTATTCGTGAGGTTCCAGTTCGGGAGTTTGGGGTGCTACCTTATTCCTTTGTATGCAGTTCGGGAGTTTGGTGCATTCACTTATATCCAATTAGTGAGTTTTGGTGATTTTACAGTAGCTGTGCCTGTCTCTGAAAAGGGCATTATCGCCTAAACAATTTTAACCCTTTGTCTGCTGAAATGGTCCGTAACACCATATTTAACAAATTCACAGCAGAATTCGGATTACAAGGCGACTTTTCTATTCAAACCATGGTGGCTTTTGCCTCTTTCTGCCACTTACATCTTAAGCTTTCTCATAACACCATTAAACTTTACCTCACCGGGGTTCAGCACCACAGCCACACTAATTTTCCTAACATGTGGGGATATTTATGGGATAATAATAGTAAACAGTTGAGAATTACCCACTATTTTAATTCTCAGATCCCAAAGATCGTTATCGTGTAAGTGAAATGTATTCCATATCAATAAAATCACAATTTGTTATAAAAATAGATAATTTATTGTGACATTTTAAAATAATAATAAGTAACATGCGTGACAATAATCAATGGAAATTCAGTATAATATGAATATGCAATACAAATGGCAATGTAAAAACATCCCCCAATGGCTAACACAGTCTTAATTGTCAAGAAGATTTATGATGGGCTTCACAGAGACAAAGTGAAAGTTTCACACGGAGAAAGAATTCCTCAACATGCAGCGTAAAGTCGTAAAAGTTTTAGCTGACAGTTAGAATAACCCCTTCAATGCTGGCTAGACCTCCTAAGTAATTAAGATCTATTCTTATGTAATTTTTAAATAAAATAACATTTAAACCAGTCATTAGTCACTTCCTAGATCCATCCAATAAAAATAAATCTAATATGTTTTATAAGCTGAATTTTAATTTGCCTAAACAGATACTCTATCTTCTTTTAGAGCAAATCAATACGCCGGGATAAATATCACGATATGCTAACATGTGATATGTCACATAAATACATTAATGGTTATTATTAATCCCATCTGCAGATTGGGATGCTATAACCATATATATATTCTTTAGTAACTAAGATTTCTGAATATCGAAATCTGATCGTGATTTATCCAGTCATATATCATGCTATTAGAACAATTTTAATTAATTTAAATTAATTAAATGAAGCCAGTATATTTACCAGTTAAATAGATATTCTCACCAGATGTTCTCAGGTAGCTAAGTGTCAAGGAATGTTTCTCTGTCTTTTCTTTCTTAGCTTGCTTCCGACTCTTTTGCCCCGACTGCTTTCTCTGCTCTTGATTTTGTTGATTACCTCTCTCTTCCCTTTGTCTTAACTTTTTAAAGGGACAGATTCTCTGTTCATCACCAGATTAATAGACCAATAAAAACACTAGGGGTGTGATTATCTTTTAGATAGGGGTCTATAGATGTCTATAGATAAACCAGGATTAGCCGGCGGAACGGCGGTGTCCTGGATGGTTGGAGGTGGGCCGGAGGGGGAGCCTGGCCGGAGACCTGAAATTGAGAGCATAAAAGAGTGTAAAAGTAGAATGTAGGTAAAAACAACAAGAACTATACGTCGGGTATGAGAGAGCCTAAAGCTGGATCTGGAGGGAAAGAAAAGAGATACGAAAAGTCAAATAACAAACTTTTATTACTTGGAGTGCAAGTAAGTAGCCCCCCGTGAAGGGGTAGGTACGCTTAGGATGAGACATGGTTTAGACTTGGTGTTGACGTATGCTTGTGGACAAACGGAGGTTCACCGTACGTGATGCTGTAACATGCGGGTGATGTCGTGTGATTGGAAAGTGAGTGGAAGGTTGTGAGTCCCGTGTGAGAGCCTGTGGGAAGGACCAGATAATTCTCTGTCGCCCAGTTGGTGGAGAGTGCGGGTAGAACCAACTATTTGTTAGGTGTCAGATGGGTTGGGCATATGGTCTTGTTGTGGGCTCCGAAGCAGATGGAGCAGATGTGCAACATCCTGCATGCGCTGTAGCTGCATGCGCCTGTATTGAAGTTATTGCACACCTGCGCCTTACCCAAGAATATGATGGGTCTGCCCAGCTTGTCTCTCTGGCCGACCTTCCTGTCTTTGGAGTGTAGTGAAGGAGTGGTGGGGTGTGGAGGTGGAAGTGGAAGGGTCTGTGTCTCCTGGGCATAGGTCGGTGGAGTGTGAAGTGGAACAACAAGAGGCACAAGACGGGGGCCTCAAACCAGCAAAATGATGGCAAAACAACTCGGTATCTATCCGGCACCAATCAATTCTAATATTGAACTTTGACAGACGAGTTGCTGCCTTGGCCGAAACGGATTTGTGGTAATCATAAAATGAGGACCCTCCGTACTTGATGCCCAAATCAACAACCTTGTGCATGTACAAATCAAGCTCTTCTCTCCTATGTGGGTACACCGTGCAAATAACCTCTCGATAAGTGCCAAAAGCGATAACAAACTGTGGAATGGTGAGATTCCTGCCTCTTAAGACTACAGAAATGTCCCTATAGTTGTAAGCTCTATTCTCTAAGATGTCTTGTGAGGCTATGAGGAGGGACATTAAATTGACGTCCTTTCCATCAAGAATATCTTTCTTGATGGAAGCCGGGACAGAGTGGGCTGGTGAGACGTGGGCAGTGGTAGTGGCTGGCCGGGGAGATGGGTATGGCAGTCTGAGCGGTCGAGGTTACCGGAGTAGGGACTGCTGGGGCTGGAAAGTCACCTGGAGTGGCTATGGCCGATTCCACCTTCAGCAACCTGCTATTTACGGCTTGCAGATTGGCCAGTATAGCAGCCAGAGTGTCCTGGGTGGAATCAGAGTAGCCAACTGGAGGCCCTTGTGAACTCGTGCCGGGCCTCGGGTCGTTGGCCTGAGCCGTCAGAAGTTTGTAAAGTTCAGCCTTTCTAGCGGTGGCTGGAAAGAGGATCCGCCTGAGCTCAGCCGATATTTTGGGAATGGTCCAATATCTTAGGAATCTGGGAGTAGAAGGAGTGGGGGATTCCTCTGGAGACCCAGGCCTGGCTGGCGTGCTGGGTACATCGTCTGATGGTGGATCTGTCAGGGTATTTATATCGGCAGACATTTTGTGCTATTATAGAAATACAAAGTGTATACTCTGAAGTCATTGTTGAACAGACAAGACTCCATTTTGTTAGTTTCAAGCTAACAAAAGAGACACAGAATTTCTTTCCTTTCTCTAAAACTGACCGCTTAGCCAGAGCTAAGAATGTCTTGTATAAACAAACCAAGTGATGGACAGACTGTCTAGGTACTAATGCAATATAAATAAATTCTATTCCCAGACATAGGTGACAGGGAAGATTAAATAAAAAATTTACTTTCTATAAAAACAGATTCTCATTGTATTTTTGAGTTCATCTATAGTGTTATAAGCTGTCCTATTAGGAATTACTACAGAAAATGGAGACGCATAGTCTGAAGAAATCCTCTTGATCTGACAGAAAATATAAAGTTATAGCCACCATATAGATAACGTAAATGACGTCAAAAATAGCCCCCAGGAAAAGTTAACTCTTTCCTGGATAGGTATGTTTAGTGGGACAATACTGCCCTCTTGTGTCCAAATACTAAAATGATTACCTAGAAGGCAACCACACCCCACATTTGTGATTGGCTATCACTTAGAGGAATTTCCCCTTTAAAAAGTTAAGACAAGGGAAGAGAGGGAGAGTCGGACATTCAAAGATTGAAGAGAGAGACATTACAACACTCTCGGGAGATTCAGAGAGATCCAGGCAGAATCGGGCGATCAGAGTAACCAAGAAACTCTTACACTCCATGCAGAGAAAGAGATCCATGACACTTAGCTACCTGAGAACATCTGATGAGAAAATATCTACTTAAACTGGTAAATATACAGGCATTTAATTAATTAATTTAAATTAATTAAAATTAATAGCATGATATATGACTGGATAAATCATGATTAGATTTCATATTTAGAAATCTTAATTATTAAAGAATATATATATGGTTATAGCATCCCATCTGCAGCTGGGAGTAATATAGCCATTAATGTATTTGTGTGATTAATATCACGTTAGCATATCATGACCATTTATCCAGCTGTATTGATTGGCTCTAATATAAGATAAAATATCTGTTAGACAAATTTTGCTTATATACATGTAGACATCTCATTGGATCAAGGAAGTGGTTGATGACTGGTTAAATGTTATTTTATTAAAATCACACAAGAATAGATCTTAATTCCCTAGAAGAGGTCTAGCCAGCATTGCAAGGGTTATTTCTAAACTGCCAGTTGAAAGTTTTTATGGCTTTAAGCTGGAAGGAATTCTCTTCTCTTCTCTCCGTAAAACTTAGTTTCCTTCTCTGTAAAGAAAGTCGTAAATTGTCTTGACAGCTTGTAGATTCAATGCTGTATTAACCAGGAAACGTATTGCTACTTTGTATTGCATATATATTGTTTTTATACTGCATATTAATTATTATTGCCATATTGTATTACATATTCATGTTATACTCAAATTCCATTGATTATTATCATGCATGTTACTCATCATTATTATTAAATTGTTAAGAAATAAAAATTATCTATTTTTATAACAATTTGTGATTTTAATTACCGGTATATGGTTATACATTTCACTTATAACGATAAACGTTCTTAGGGATCTGAGAATTGAAAATCGTGGGCAATTCTCTCTGTTTACAAATTATTATCCCATAAATATCCCCACAGATCGATGGTCGGTTCTTGAGACATTCTGAAAGGAATAATGATATGGATAAGTAGGGCATAGTGGAGGTGGGCTGAGACCTCCGGAGAACTGGCCTGCTAGCTAGTGCCGAGGCGAAGAATTTACCTAGAACCAAGTGACAGGTGAGGCCCTGCTATTGCCAAGTGGCGATGAGAGGCTCTACCTATGATTTGGGCCGAGGGGGTTTTGTGGCCACCAGAACGAGGTGGCAGGATGTTGGCCTCTCGGTGACTGTAAGAGATTCAAAAACGTGTGGCCGTGACATGGGAATCCCTAACTGTAGCCCAAAGAAGAGCGAGCGAGGTGGCTAGCTATTATTATTATTATTATTATTGCGATTTATATAGTGCCAACAGATTCTGTAGTGCTTTACAATATTATCAGAGGGGGGATTTGACTATAAATAGGACAATTACAAGAAAACTCACAGAAACGAAGGGTTGAAGAGGGCCGTGCTCAAACGAGCTTACAGTCGGTGGGGTATAAAACACATTAGGACAGGGAATTGAAGTCAAAATAGGTGGGCGTGAAGCAGAGCTGGAGGAGAGAGTAGCGTGCTGCCCTTTAGGAGAGAGCAAGAGACAGGTATTTGAGGTAGAGGTTAGTCTGGGAGGCCATAGGCTTTCCTAAAGAAATTAGTTTTAAGGCACTTCTTAAATGATTGAAGACTAGGGGAGAGTCTGATGGCGGTAGGCAGGCTATTCCATAGGACGGGAGCAGCCCGCGAAAAGTCCTGCAAGCATGAGTTGGCCGTTTGGGTATGAGCAGCGGACAGAAGAAGGTCACGGGCAGAGCGGAGAGACCGAGAAGGGGCATACCTATGGATCTGTGAGGAGATATAAGAGGGCTAAGATTATTCAGTGCTTTATAGGTATGGGTTAGCACTTTGAATTGACTCCTGTAGGGTACATGAAGTGTGTGTGTGTATTTGTATATGTGTTTATATATATGTGTGTGTGTGTGTATGTGTGTATATATATATATATATATATATATATATATATATATATAGATATAGATATAGATATAGATATAGATATAGATATAGATATAGAGAGAGAGAGAATTAGGTAGTGGAAAAATCCACCACCATTACCCAAAAGGGTTACAGGAGGTATACGGGGCTTGACCCCAAATATAATAATCAAAAGAGGACCCACTAGCATAAAGCAAGTGGGAACTCAAATCCACTGAGCTATACCTCCTAAAATAAACGTCACATAGGGTAAATAAACCTTTATTATAAATAGTAATAGAGAATTGTGAACACCAAAATGTTGTGTAGAAAAAGTGAAAGCCAACACCAAGTAAAAAACTTGGGTGAGACCTACAAATTACCTTGAACTAAGTATAAGGTGGGGGCAAGTGATAGTATAAAGTGTATATAGTATAAAACTTGAGATAATCACTGTAGAGAGCCCCTAAAGGAACAGTATTGCTATAGAAGTAACCAAATAGTAGAGTCTCTAAGAAAAAAGCATGAACGGGATAATGAATGTCTAGCAGTATTTATGGTACTATAAGTAGAAAAAAGACAGTTAAGTAAGAAGATTAGGGATAAGTAATTATACTGGGTCCTAATAAGCCTAAACAGGCAAGAAGGAGGCTATCCTATGGTGTAAAAAAAACACCAAAATACAGAATAATAATAAAGTAACCCTATAAATGAGGGTGAAAAAATCCCTTTAAAAAATAATAATAATAATAATAATAATAAAATATAGAACCAAAATGGAGTATATATAGATGATAAGGGAAATACACCTCCAAAACCAGGACCTAATCAGCCCTAAACTAACTATCTAGAGAAACCACTGCTGACTGCTGCTTCAAGGCAGCCTAACAAAATCCCTCCAAGATTAGTAGTAAGTAGTAGTAAGTAGTAGTAAGATGGATAGCGTCATAAAAGCCCAAGTTAAATGAGATAGAAATGAGTAGATTTAGTAGAGAATCATAGCATCGGCTATTGGCAGCTCGACACGCGTTTCGGCGTGTTCAAACGCCTTTGTCAAGAGCAAACCGGCAAGTGTAATAAGGGCTGCTTATAAAGGGGTAAGTATCCGCCCCTCATCGTGAAGCCTCCAATAAAGTAACGAGATAACCGGAGATTGACACATTGGTCGTCCGGGGACCGGACCAATCCCGAGCGGTGGGCGGGATAATGCCGCGTCCGTGATCGTAACTAACAGAGGACGAATACGGAAATAAGAGAGGAACAAACATAGTGACTGCAAAGCAGACTAATAGTTACTGGAGATCGAAAGTGGAACAAAAAAGAAACAAAGTAGTTAGTCAAAATGGTGTCTTTGTATGGATAGAATATAATAAACTTTAGATTGATTCATAATCCATTCCAGGATAAAGTATTAATGACAATGTAACTTAGGAGTCCAAAATAATAGTAACAGAATTAGGTAACAAAACATAGGTGATCCATAGGGAAAACCTAGAAATATATATATATATATATATATATATATATATATATATATATATATATACTGTGAAGAACAGGTCCAGTCCAGGAACCTAGGGGTAAAAAAGATGCTAGTAGGCTTGATGCATTCCACCGGTATTCCAAGTGTAAAAATGTAGATCGTATGGAAAGGTGTGTAACAGTGAAACTGTAGCGTAAGCACCTGTGTAAGCTGAGGGAGCTGAACGTTGGTCCAAATGTGTACTCTGCGTTCGGCTAGTTGCGCAGAATTACACGAACGGCGTAAATACACAAACAGATAAGTAATATAGGGAGCCTAAACCCGCGTTTTTAGGCCCGAACGTGGGAAATAGCCGCACGCTATTTCCCACGTCGATGCTTACGTGAGCGTGCCGGTTCCGTGACCGGAAGCCAGATAGCCGGGTAACAAGTGAGAAATATAGCGGGACAGCCGGCGGACGGGCCCGGAGGTCGGCGGCAGGAGCTGCTGAAGATAGACTGTTTGTACGAGACAGGACTGGCGGGAACAACGAACCGGAAGTGCAGGTAACTATGGAGACAAACCAACTTGACCAGCAAAGGTAAGTAGGGGGTAGGGTTTATATAGGGTCATAACTCCTCCCACAAATTCAGGCCAAATGCCTTCCAACATATATAAATATCAAAATACACGTAGAATATTGATTACATATATATATAATTATCATTTTTTTTATATATATATATTTAGTAAATATATATATAGTAAAAACTTTAAAATTGTTCTGTTTTTTAAAATTAATATATTGATATCAAAATACATGTAGAACGAAATAATATATATCTATATACATAAGTATATACGTTTATATCACTATATATATATATATATATATACATACATACACACGTGTGTGTGTGTGTGTGTGTATATAATAATTCTACGTATGTATTTATATAATAATTTTACAGAATTAGGTCATTTTATTAATTACAATTTTTGGGACCTGCCTGACAACCCAGGCCAAAAGTTCACGGAATTTAATTTTCTAGCACTATATTTGAAGCTGTAACTTTCCAAGACACCATAAAACCTGTACATGGGGGGTACTGTTTTACTCTAACACAAAACAGTAAAATGTATTACAATGATGCAAATGGGGTATGTCCAGTCTTTTTTAGTAGCCACTTAGTCACAAACACTGGCCAAAATTGGCATTCAAATTTAGTTTTTTGCATTTTTCACACACAAGCAAATATTAACACTAACTTTGGTCCGGGGTTTGGGACCAAGTGGCTACTAAAAAATACTGGACATACTCCATTTGCAATACCTAAGGTTGTCTACATTTGCAAATGGTATGCCATCATGGGGGTAATTTTCAATCCTGGGCTACCATACGGTCTCAAAGACAACGTAACCAATCTGGCGAATTTCAATGTGAAAAAACTGAAAAATGTAACATGCTATATTTGACCCTGTAACTTCCCAAAACACCATAAAACCTGTACATAGGGGGTACTGTTTTACATGTGAGACATCGCTGAATAAAAATGTGTATTTTATTGCAGTAAAAGCAAATAGTATTATGACATTCATAGTTAGACGTAGAACCTATTTTTTTTTTTAATTCTTATTTTCTTCCATTTTTTATTATTTTACTCATATCTAATTATGTTTCAAACCTAAATATTTGATGTTAAATGAAAGCCCTGTTCCCCTGAATAAAATGATATATAATAAGTGTGGGTGCACATAATATGAAAGAGGCGAATTAAGCCTGAACAGACATATAGCGCAAATTCAAGGTTTTGGTTACGTTTTGTTTTGATCACAACATGTACATTTGGCTCAGTCCTTAAGGGGTTAACGGTAAGAAAATTGAAAAACGGTCTCGTCACTAACGGGTTAAACACATTATAACCATAGAAGTCTTACACAATAGATATATCCAGAATCAGATAAAATGGTGGAAAATTGCTCATAAGACAAACTCCCTAAATAGTAATGAATTGTAGATTTTATTAAAGGACTCGGAGGCTCGTATTATGCTTATCTCTTTCTTTAATATACCTCAGCAGCAAAGAAAAAGTTTTAAGACATTAAAAGAACCAACTAGAATAGGTACTCCAAGGGTTAACATAGTATGCTATCCTTAACCAATAGGAACAGTCCATGTATCCATAACCACCCATGTGACCTCTCTTCTCCCTCTTTCTTTGCTGCTGCCTCAGCTAAGTATCATCTAATTTTAGCTCTCTTTTAATTGAGTTTAATTATTGTTGATTTTGTTGAAATAGATTACTTTATGTATATATCATTGTATACTAATATTGTTTGTGTATCAGTGTATAACTTTTAGTGTTTTTAGGGAGGCAGAAAGTAACAGTTTCCCTATATAGGGATCTCTACGGGGGCTTGTGCCCCTAGCTTCATATTAGTGGACTGGGTTTCCTCCGGTCCCTCCCTTATCTCGCTGAGTAGTTTATTACCCGCACTCTGTCAGGCTTCTTGTCC
The DNA here is from genome assembly GCF_036172605.1 of Pelobates fuscus. NCBI lineage: Eukaryota > Metazoa > Chordata > Amphibia > Anura > Pelobatidae > Pelobates > Pelobates fuscus. Next base: position 389,669,605 of record NC_086320.1, on the reverse strand, counting down.
CCCCCAAAGGTTTTCCGCGGCGGCCGGCGCGAACATATCATTTAGCCGCGCGCGCATTCGCGGTCGCATAGCGCGGCGGCCATTTTCAATCAAGCGCCTCAGAAATTTTGCCGCGCTTTTTACCCGACGCTCCCAGCCCACTAAGGGTGGGAGCGTGCGGAGTGGGTAGTGACTAAAAGCTGTCAGCCTGCCAGTGTCCCCTTGCAGCCATTCCGGAGGGAACACTAGGTAAGCTGACAGCTTGTCTGTGCCTTGCCCTGTCACCTCAGTGTAAACTACCTTCAGGAGTAGATTAGCTCGATAGTCCCCCTGTTCATTATTAAAGAGCCAGTATTGTGTGCTGCCAACACAGCAGTTTTACTGCGATTATTTCTTGTAAGGGCCTATACTATAGTGCCACTTAAGTTAGTGCTATATTGGAGCAGAGTTTATATATATATATAATGCAGCACTCTAAGGAACAGGAATTTGCCAGGTCGGCTGCGGGCAGTAAGGATACCACACACTGTGGATCTCAAGCCCCTCACCCAATCTCCCCATTAGGGGAAGAGGTGGCGTCTGTGGAACAACTGAACTCTGAGGAGTTCCATTCCCTATTAGATGCAACCATGGCTAAATCAGTCACTCAAGCCATATACACATTGGGTCAGATAACCTGACCCAATCCATTAGCAATGCCATCATGGCGACTGTCCACAACCCCAGGGGCCTCCGCTCCAAGGCCCAAGAGGATAAGCCTGCCCCCCTTAGCGGTCACAAGGCTACTGAAAAGACCCACCATATGGGCAAACAAACCTCCAAAACTATTTTTACGGACAGGTTGCGTCCTGTCACTGATGAGTATGTGGGGCCCCCACATAAGAGAGCCTCCCATCGGGCAAAAACAGTGAGGGCATGGAAATGGGCTAAAACCCAGACAGAAATATCCGACTCTGATTCGGACCAAGAGGAGGTATTGAGCGAGCCAGAAGAGATGGGCTCGTTGGAATCGTAGAACTCTTCTCCGGAGCACAGTTTAACTGGCAAAGCAGCCAACAAGGGCCAAAAGCTGGCGGATGATTCAGTTATTTTAGATCCGCAAGGGGAGCCCCTATTTAATCCTGACGACCTTCAACACCCGAGGTCGACAGAATGGTTTCCGGCTGACCATGTGGCCCAATATATAGCGGACAGAATTAGGAAACCCCTGGACAAAGCTACCAGGAATAAGTTGAGGGCAGAATGCCCACGCCCGACAGTCCCGGATATGGCTTGCGCCACACGGGAACTGGACCCAAAAATTGCCCAATTTCTAGGAAAATCGGTCTGGAAGGCCAAGAAAGGGCTGGATTATTCCCTGCACTGCCAGGATAAAGTACTTGATTCTTTGGGCCCCAGCGCAAAAATATTCGACATGGTCGAAGCTGCACTTTCAGGTGACACACCAGTGGACCTTTTGGCCATCAGAGAGTGGGCACAACATTCTATTTGCCTTATTGGTAATTCCAATGCTGCGCTCTGTACCGAAAGGCGCAAAGCGGTGCTCATGAAAATCGACCCGAAGCTGGTCAACATGGCCTTGTCTGAGCCTGGGCCGCAGGCAAAAGGCCTCCTTTTTGGGGACAATTTTGTCAAAAAGTTAGGCAATTATGTTAATACATTTACAGCCCTGGACAAAGCACAAACAAATTTAAAGCGTGTGTTCGCCCCAAAGGTTTTTGGGGGGGCTGGCAGACAACGGGGCCGTCTATCCAGCCGTTCATCAAGGAGCTCCTACCGGGGCAATCGAGGCTCCTTTTCATCCAGATTCCCACAAGTGGAAACCAGAAACCCCTCACCCTTCTTCCCTGTCAGGGGCAGGGCATGGCAACCCAGAGGACGCAGGGGCGCCACTTACGGCCGACAGCCTTAGGGTGAGTACCTTTCCTGTTTCCCATTCTTGTACACCATATGTGGGGGGAAGACTATCCCAGTTTATCGGGACATGGAACAGACTCGCGTCCGACGCCTTGGTTCTCAACACAGTGGTAGAGTACCACATAGAATTTGTCCAAACCCAGTTCAAACCTCGGTCCCACGGCCAATAGTGTTTACCCCACAGGACAGGGAACTCGTGTCAAAGGAAATCAACCTATTAAGGGAGAAAGGCGCGATTTATCAAGTCGCACCTCACTCTCCAGGTTTCTTGAGCAACCTGTTTCTGATCCCCAAAAAGGGCGGGGGAATGAGACCAGTGATAAACCTACGCCCACTCAACGCATATGTGCGGTATCGCCACTTCAAAATGGAAGGGATCCATTGCCTGCGAGACCTCCTCAGGTTGGGGGACTGGATGGTCAAACTAGACCTGCAGGATGCCTATCTCGCAATCCCCATCGTGGAAGAATGCCACCACTTCCTGCAGTTCCAATGGAAGGCACAGATGTGGAGGTTTCGCTGCCTCCCTTTCGGCCTGTCATCGGCTCCATGGTGTTTTACGAAACTGTTGAAACCGGTGGTGGCGCTGCTATGCAGCAGAGGAGTACGCATGATAGTATATTTGGACGATATACTGATCATGGCACAAGACGCACTCCTACTCCAACAACACCTATCTTGGACAATAACACTTTTAAACAACCTGGGATTTCTATGCAACTGGGAGAAGTCGGTGCTGACCCCCTCGCAGTCCATAGAATTCCTAGGATTCAATATAGAAGCGGTCCAAGGAACCATGAAATTACCGCAGGCAAAGATCAAAACCATCAAAAAAGAGATCTGCAGAACGTTAACTCGAACGTTAACTACAAAGACTGAAAGCGGCTTGTACCTAATATTTGATACAGATTTACACTTTGTATATTTATGTCTTTTAATTTTAGATTTCTCAGCCGTATCCCAAATATCTCTGGTTGTATTATATTTTGCTGTGTAAAGGTCATTCATTCTGGGTAATGACCTGGGAGGCTGCTTTACTTGAATGCTAAGAGAAGTATATCTTTTCACTTGTACACATTATTCACTAAGTGGTGATATTTAAACATATATATACTTTTCTTTAGTTCTTATCCATTTTACCCAGTACCACACACACATCTACTGTCAGGTCAAATATGGCTACGAATGTTAACTTTCTGTCTAACCTGCAACATAATCGCAGAAAAAAATTTGAGGCTATGTTCCAAGAGTGGGACAAGCCACAACCCCTTAAAGGGATGGATGATTTTTTTAAACAGAAAAATTATTAGTGACCGAAACAAAAAAATGGTGGGAAGTAGCCTTTTTGGATAACTATCTTAAGGAGGGTTTAATCCCCAGAGGTTTGAGGATTGACAAAACCCCGGCCTTTGGATTAGAAGACCCCCTATTCCTAGAAGAATGGGATGAAATCCTTACCAACTGTTCCTTTCAATTAATACAACTTATCATTAAATATTCAAAAGATATTCAAAATAAAGTAGAAGGAGAATTAAACACCATTGAGGCAAATTCTACTCTAGACTCAGAAAGCAAAGAGTTTAAAGAAAGAGAAACAATTTTACAGACTAATATCAAGAATCTTGATGAGAAAATAGCAGAGACCAAAAATAAAAAATATAAGAGGGACAAGGAAGATAAAATGTCCAACACTTTTTCAACACAAAATAAATTACATCGGGAAAAAAATGCGACCCCATACATATAGGAACACTTTCTCTAGAGTACCCTTTCATAAGAGGACCACCTCAGTGTCTAAAGATGGTCAAGGGGACACATATCATTCACACACTTTTCAACATCAGCACTTGCATCACTCTAACACTATTCCTCATCAGGAGAAATCACGTTTACCACAGAGGAGATTATCTCCTGATCTTAATAGAGACACCCACTCCTATGCTCAGGTTGTTAGAAGTAAATCGGATCAAGGAAGAGTTAATACCCGGTTTAATGACAGAGAAAGGACCAACACTTTAATGACAAAGAATCAAATTTTCAGGGGCGTTTAAAAGGCCCACGAGAAAAAAATATCACCAACATGGGAACATCCCAATCGGTTCTCCCTGTTACAACAAGATTCTCCTCAAAAGAGAATAAGGACGGAAGATTAAATACTAAGTGGTGATTTTTAAACATATATATACTTTTCTTTAGTTCTTATGCAACTGGGAGAAGTCGGTGCTGACCCCCTCGCAGTCCATAGAATTCGTAGGATTCAATATAGAAGCGGTCCAAGGAACCATGAAATTACCGCAGGCGAAGATCAAAACCATCAAAAAAGAGAACCGCAGAACGTTAACTCGAACGTTAACTACAAAGACTGAAAGCGGCTCAACTACAATCAGGTCAATCTTACTCAGACTCCGTGCAACTCGATCACACAGCCAAAGAGGAACTCAAATGGTGGCTACAACACATGGAAGCGTGGAATGGCAGAGCGATCTTTGGCATCGCTCCAAATTGCATAATAGAATCCGATGCCAGCACACAGGGCTGGGGAGCGCGTTGTGGTCATATTTCAACAGGCGGAAGATGGTCCCAATCGGAAAGGGCGCTGCATATCAACAGCTTGGAACTTATGGCGGGAGCATTCGCACTGAGGAGCCTTTTAGGTGCCAAAACACACTGCTCCATTATATTAAGGATGGACAACATATCAGCAGTGCAATACATCAACCGTCTCGGC